>NW_026944166.1:0-2424 GCF_033296635.1 Dichotomopilus funicola
GTTGAAGATCTGGGTGATGGTCCTCGACGTAGTTCTTCAGCCACTGCCAGAGGTTCTCTATCGATACCGGAGCCAGGGCCGGTGGGAGGAGGCCGAGGGACTGCAAGCCAGAGAACTTGAAATGTATGCGAAGAAGCTCTGACCAGTATGGAGAATCTCGCTTTCATTTGGAAAGACATGGGTTGTCAAGAAGATGCTCTTGGCCTACGACAAACTTGCCTTGATCTCCGGCAAGAGGTGTTGGGCGTAGGCCATCCGTACACGGCCTCTACGCTGTCAACTCTGAAGGCATGGCTAGAGGAGAACATTCTATCTTAGAGTCATGGTTGCACCAGTGACATGATTAGGCGCAAGTCCCTGCCATGAGACGCAAAACGTTTTGCTTGCTCTTCTTGTTCCTGGCTTAAGTAAGCAAGACAGTGAAGCAGGCACTGTGCTGGATTGTGCGGGACATTTGACGGTGGGAACAGGCACGGTGTAAGCGCCAAGAGGCCCCAAAACAGGCCCCCAGACAATTGAAGGGAGAGTAAAAAGCGGAAGGCGATTTCGCCAGCGACTGTAGGGGGATAAGTCTATGATAGGGGTTCCGGAACTCCAGCAGTAAAGGCTTAGCGCATGCAGCGCTAGAGAAGGCGGAGATCAACAAAGCGGGTAGCTTGCAGTACTAGCGTTAGCATCTCTGGTATAGGGGAAGCTAGGGTTACGCGCCTTTCGCCTGTCTCAGGTTACTTGGCGGTAATCATGAACTGGGCTTTGGTAACTACAGACCGGACCGATAGTCCCACTGTGGTCGGCACTCCTGAACACTAGTATATGTGTCAAAAGTAAGGTCAAAGTCATCGTTGTTTTCTAAGGGTAACTTGACTAGGTCGGGGTGAGGTTAGGTGAAGCCAAAATTTCAAGCGCACAAGCAAATGTCTGTACAGTAGCTAGTATGCAACTGCCCCCATAATTGCTTACGAAGGAAGTTAGGATCTGTCTAACGAGTGACTTAAGTGATTCTCAAATACAAGCTTCCTCCCTTGGATCACTTCAGTTGGTATAGTGATCCCACCACTGGTTCACCAACGCTCGCCGGCGCTCCGTAGTGATCCCTCCTGATTGTCCCATCTTGTTCTGTACTGAATGGCCTGGGGCACGCCCGCATGCCCCACCGGTCGCTGCATGTGGTCAGATCCCGAGAGTTCGTATCATCTGCCGCATACCTGTATAACTAGTGCCACAGTTAGGGATAGGGTAGGTCTCATTCCCCTTCATCCGTTCGAAGAGACAGACCCCATGGAACCAATTTGTGCAACAGAACTTGTTACACAGTCCCCCTTCATTTTTTTCTCGCAGATGGGGCACTCGGTCCTGTCGTTCTTTACTTCTTCGTGCTCAAGGAATTGAAAGCATCGCTATATAAGGTGATTGTCAATTCGTCCCTTTAGCTCCTAATAATCTTCGGGTAATAGCTACCTGAATATTAGCGACCTAGTGTTATCATGAATATGTACAACTTACAAGGGTAGTATCTGAGTCCCACGGAGCCTCTTATCTGTACTTCTAGGAGTTCCGCTGTTCTGGGTCTCATCCTTCTCCACTTGGTTCGTCCAGAGCCGGATTGTCTTGTCCTCTGAAGCTGACGCTAGACTCTTGCCGTCCGGTGAGAACGCCACTTCCGTGATCCAGTCCTTATGCCCTTCAAGCGTCTGCCGGTGCGCGCCGGTCGCCATATCCCAGAGCCCGATTTTATTGAATGAATTCGACGCCAGAGTTTTGCTGTCCGGCGAGAACGCTCCTGCTAAGACGCAATGGTCATGCCCCTCAAGCGTGTAGCAGGACATAGCGCAGCTGCCTGCAGTCATTTCAATAAAAGATAGCCTTTCGCAGGGAACATTGAGGTGTGATCTGTGCCGCAAATAGCAGCGTGTTGCCGCTTGAGAGTCTATCACGATAGGTGATGGATGCTGCTACCGCTAGGGTGGTGCCCCTAAAAGAAAGCCGATGCAATGATCAGAATTGAACAGTTCACTTCTTTGGAACCCTAAAGGCTTTTACCCTCACACCTGCATTACCTATTTATACCCTACGCGAGCTGCCTCAAGTGCGGCTAGTCGAATTGGCCATGAGTGCTGGGGCAGCCAGGCTAAGCGCACCGAAACCTGGGCTAAGGGATGCCGGAACCCAGGCAGCACCAAAAAAAGAAAAAAAATAGCCTGGGGAAACTGAGTTATTGGGCGCTCTTCGGAATGACGGCATCGATGACGCGCAACCCACCTAATTTCGGCTGCATGGCCGGTCGACACAGTCATGGCTAGCCGCGCGCGTATAGTGCCGGGTCGCGGCCCACTCTAAGCGCGAGTCAGTCCCGCTTGCTCGTCCCGACGGTACATAAGTTGTGTTTGACTACAGTCCATCGTTCTAGCAGTCAGCATCTTGCAT
>NW_026944166.1:2521-14427 GCF_033296635.1 Dichotomopilus funicola
CATCTTCTTCAGCATCTTCTTCAGCATCTTCTTCAGCATCTTCTTCAGCATCTTCTTCAGCATCTTCCTCACTGTCCTTAGCACACTCCTCTACTCTAATCAATTCGCTATTTTCTCACCTTGTTCGCTATGACGTACCAGCGGTCTAAGGAGCGCAAGATCTGGCGGTCCCCACAGCAGAAGGTCTCGCGAAGTTTTGAAGGCCGCAAAAGAACGCTCATTAGGATGATTGCGGCCATAAACCAGCTTCCAAACACGCGATTCGGTCTCTACGGGGAGCACGGCGGCAAGTGGATCAAGGTCGAGCCAGATGAAAACTTCTTCCGTGATACTGGCGTTATGATTCGGGCGAGCGAAAGCGTTGAGCCTGGCTATACGGAACCAACACCGCCTCCACTGTTTCGAGAGATGCCGTCCCCCCCTTCATTCCGGCCGCTCAGTCTTGTCAATCTCACAGAGGACATATTCAACGACGCTTAACAGGTGTTCGGCATTTCGTCGCGAAACTCCCCGGCACAGGTCGATAAAGCTGGATTCCGACTGAGGGGATGCAAATGATATGTACGATGGAAAGGCAGAGGGATGGAGAGGTAGCGGGATGGAGATGTAGAGGGATAGAGAGGTTGTACGTTGGTGCGTACGATAGAGAGGCTGGGCGATTGGCGCGGCAGTACGACGAAGGTGGAAGGATGATGGGAGCGAGGAGTTTCTATCTGCGATCTTTATGCCTATATAACTTGTTGTTACTCCTCGGTCCGGCTCTACCTCAGAGAACAGCACACGTATAAAGTGTAGCAGCGTGCTGGATCACGCAATTTCGCCCCGTTTGTTAACACTATTCGTCCGCTATGGACTTGTATTGAAAGTTTATACCTGCATTTCGAAATAATGACGTCGATGAATAGTTATCCTAAATGCAGCTAGTACTACGAAGATCTTTATTTAAAATCCTCTCAAACATCATTTATAGGTATTGGGCGGGCGTAAATATGTCGTACAACTAGTCGACGAAAGGGCAATATAACGTTAGTAGGATACAAAAACTGCGAAGGGTAATTAAGTGCCTGAAGAAATATCCTGACAATGTACATAATACATCCGAAGATGCGGCTTCATCCTTCCACACCGCCATGATCCAGGCTATGGCTAGAGATGACGGCAGTGGCCTGTACTTGCCGCACCTCGGGTAGTGGAAACCAGCCCCATCGCTTCGGCTGTCCGAGCGAGATGACCGAGCTTCCAGGGACAATGTCGATCACGTTCCCGGCCACCACCCCAAGTTGGTCCCTCTATTCCATCTCCAGCTTGATCAAGCTAACCTTACCAAGATCTCTTATCGAGCTTGCAAAGACGCTTCTCTTCCCAGAAAGCCTGCTATCGTTGCCCCTGTCTTAGGCACGGTATTGGAGATGCTGAGGCCGGCAGGTGTTGCTGTATCGGTAAGTGTCTCCCAATGCCTTCGTGAACTTGTTGTGGGTCTTGCCAAAGACCTAGGGGTCGGTTGCGTGCTGCCTCTTGGGCTTTATGCCCGCGAGGCTTGGTGCTGACAACCCGTACTCCGTCGTCTGCCAGAGCGCGCTACGGGCTATCGTCGTGTGGCTGTGCTGGTGCCTCAGCGCGTGCGGCAAGCCTTGAAACAATCTGCCAAGGCTCGGGAGGGATTATCTGCGATAGGAACTTAGTATCTTCGTATAACGTTAATCAGGGGGAGAGTGAGGCTGAACAGACTTCTCCTTCCCTATAAGCGTAGAGATATACTAAAAACGCAATGGTGTAGTAAATAGAGGCATCTCCCCCCTGATAAATCAGAGCAGCAGTCAGGGCCACCAGTGGCATCGCGACAAGACGAGCCGCAATGCTCCTATGTAAACGGGATCCCGCAACGAAATGCAATGGCCATTCCCACGCGAGTACAGCGAGTCCCATTGCGAGATTAAGAAGCTGCAATACAGGAACAGGCTTTACTGCCTTATCTAATGACTGTGTAGCGAAGTCCCACAGAATTTTGGGCCAAAAGAAGGCCTCTACAGCAGCGGTGACTTGATCTGTGGGCTCTAATCAGCGTCTAAATTTAATTATAGTTATAAAACATTATCATACAAGCTGCTGCGGTTAATGTGACGAGTCTGGCCCAGTGATTTTTGATAAGTCTTCCCATGTTTAACGGTTGTCGCATCCTCGTTGGAAGGCTCTGAATGCTGTATACTTCGAATTCCGATAGCTTTGCTCTACTCAGCAAACCTAATTTGTGGGCAACAGCCTTGTCCCGTTTGTTTATAGTACCTGCTGTTAGTACACTGCTGACTCCCTGCTGTCTCCCAAGTTGCGGCAATCTTGGTGTTCGGCAGTATCCCGGGTTCGGGACGCTTGTAACCTTGAGCCCGGCTAGCGGCAAAGTAACTAGCCACCCACGCTACAGCATTAATTATAAATTCAGCGAACCTGGCAGAATAACCACAGGATAACAACAAAGCAAACAACGTATAGTACATTCATTCCGCCAGTCCCACAGCTTTCACTCATCTCTACCATCACTATGGCAAATTATGCTCGAGATATCGTTATTTTTGGTAACCATTACCGAGACCTTTACTCTGCGGAAGAGCGGCATGGGCAGTCTGAGGGCGGATGGCTTCTCAACCCAAGTGAGAGGTCTTTCATACGTCAGCAAGCGACGGGTGACGGATCCCATATCGTGACTGAGTGCCAGAAAAGGCTGGATCTCGGGATTCAGTACTACTATGGGATCAGAAACCAAATCACGTCGATCCTGCACACCTGGGATGCTGTGATTGCTGAAAAGAACCGGTCGGATGAGGCAGGCTGGCAGGCACCAAGCCGCGAATTTCTACATGCTTTCCACATCTGCTTATATCTGATTCCCCAGAGAGTTAGGGTCGGATTGCTGGGACCATTCGAAAGCGTCGAAGGGGTTAATGCGAGCTACAACTACGATATCCATTCGGCCAGCGATACCGAGAAGCGGTCGTCCAACAGCGGAAATACAACAACAGCTTGTAACGATGTCAATGACGACTTGCCGGACTACGAGGACTTTGCCGAATCCAGCCAGCGTACGCAGGCTGGTGATGTAGAGGATTCCGAGATCCTCGCCCTTACCCCCAGCGATGTTTTTACCCAGTGGGACTGTACTCAGTGGGACTGTAGTCAGTGGGACTGTATATCAATCCCGAGCGGTAACAGCGACCAGCTCTCGTTAAATGAAGATAAAGACGATGATGACGACGAGCTCCCGCCCAGAGAAGAGGGAACTTCTGAGCCGAGCCGAGGGCGGTTTACTCGGCCTTGGCAGAGATTTTTGCGCGAGAACGAGCCTGTAGGACTGGGACAAGCGCAGTTGAATCGGGAGTCCTCGGGTCTGGGAAGCGCTGTGCCATCGAAACGAAAAGCTGCCTACGACGAAGAGGAGCACGACTACGAAGAGCCCGCCAGCGGCAACGTTGAAAAGAGCAGAAAGCTACGTCGAAAGGCCATGTAGTTGAATGGGCTGCTAGTGGGTGTGTTTTTGGTGGCCGGCTGGTTCCGGCGGTAGGGCACTGTGCTGGGATTCTGGGAGCTGCTTTAACTCGTGTAATATTACGTTTGTCACTGCTCGAATTTGGCTTGATTCAAATTAGTTTTCTGCCATGCTGCATTCATTTATATAGCGGTAATACAATTGACTCCAAGTCCTGTCGATCTATACTCTTCTCCGTCACTGAATATCGGTCCCGTTCATATTACGTCTAAGTTCAGAGCGTAGCGGAGCTCCTACGACATATATTCATTGAAGCCTTCGTAGCGCCGATGTGGCTCCAAACCAGTCCTTGCCCTGGCTGGAGGATGCATTTGCCCAGCGTTCCCCCCGAAATCTTGGTACTTTCACTGAGGTAGGAGAAGTTTACCCCTCACTCTGTACCTCCGATGAGCCAGGCCTCTAGCTTGCTTTTTGCCGGGACCGAGGCCCAGGGCGAGGCAACCCACAAAAGCAGCCACAAACCAGGCTCTCGGCGGCACACCGTCCCGCCACGAATGCGGATCGCCGGCCTGACCGGTTGCGCCGTTAACATGGCTCCCGAAGAAAGAAAGAATAAAATCCTTGAAAAGACGCCTCATCCCGCTAGTCAGTGATATTAAGGAAGGGCGGGTATCAGTAAAATGGCACGCCACCGTCCCCAGAGTCTGTCGCCAACATGGCCCTCCGCTGACCGGAGCCACTTCCCACGCCCTCCAACGCCCTATCCACACGAACACAGGCTCCGTCCTCTATCACATTTTACAGGATCCGCCAGGGATATTTATGGCAGGACTTCTGAGAAGCCTCGTTACCGCTACCCCCCTAGAACATCCGGATATCGGCGTCCATTCAGGGAGGACAGGTATCGTCACACTTTCAGGTATCTACGTACCTATACGCCAGCATCAGAGGACTTGTTTACAAGCCATCAGTACCCGCGGGCGCCTCACAAGAACCCTGATATTCAAAGGTGCATTGATGCCCAAAATATAAAGATCGCCAGCAGGCCAGACAGGCTAGTCTCGCTCTGCAGCCAGCAGCCATCGAGTCGGACGGACAACAAGTGTGTCAGATTTGAGCTACCAGTGAGAGAAAACAAAAGGGTTAAGATGCCGAAAGCCACTGGAGAGGATGACCTCGTCCAAGCGATAACAGGAATGAATCTCAGGCAAGAAGAACAACGGCCGTATTGCTACTTCTGCGGGCAGGAATTGGTCCTTAGGTGTGAAGCATGTGACCCGTTTAGGCGGGCTTGAACTGGAGACCGTAGCTGCTTTCAATGAATTACACCAGCTGATTAATGCCTTCAATCCTGTGCTCTTGGTCTCAGTAATCCGCCTCTTGCTAGCCGCCAAGATCTCCTTGCTGCAAATGACGCGACTCATGCCCCCCGACCGGCCATGGAGCCCAGTCTGCGGACACAATCACGGCCACTCACAGTGTCTAGTGATGCGTCCCTCTGTGCGGCGTTGGAACACATAGACAATCGGTGTCTGCAACCGCTGACAAGCTTAGGCAGTGCTAGCCAAGAACATGTCGGTAAGGTCCCGGGCGTCGGGCGCTTGGTGACGGCCCGGGCAGAAGGTCTCGCTGAGCGGCACTACATGCGTTAACTGTTATAGATGTGACCAAGTCATCAGCTTCAGGCCTTGGTGACCATCGCTCCCATACCATCAAGAGCGGGGTGGGGTAAATAGTATCGGCGACACCAAAGGCCGTGATATCGGCAGTGGTCCGCAGCCGGGAGATGACGCAGCGTAAGAGAGGAGTCCCAAACGAACAGGTCTCGATGGTCCCCATCAATACCAACGAACCTAAGCGGGCAACATCGGGCGGCACCGATAACGACACTAACGAATCGGGGAACACAGAAGGGAACTCCCGGAGCGGACAAGAAACATTTATAGGGCTCTCGTCGCGGGACTGTGGATAGTATAAACATACCAAAAAATCCAATGGCAAGGCCTAGGACAAACAAGAATGCGATATAGCAGTCAGCTGCGAAAATTACGGAGGAGGATCTTATATAAAATCTCACTAGCTTAAATAAACGATGTTCCTTATTTCCCTGCTTCTGTTTGTCAAACTATTTGGGATGAGGAACAGATAAAACTCAACGAAACAAAACACAAAGAGCGACTTGAGCACTGACGCACAAAAGAGAAGGCGATCTAATCGTACACAATACGCTACCCGACTATTGCCTATAGAGCTAGTTGCCTATTATCAACATCACACTCGTCTGGCTAGAGATGTAACCGTAGTAGTAATCATAGATGTGATTGTTTGTGTGACAGTTAGAACCGTCTGTGCAGCGGAAGGTGATGTCGACCTAGTGGCCCCGCTAACCTGTACTGTGTCTATGGGCGGTGCGGATTCACTGGTCAAACCTGAAATTGTAGTCGAGGCTGGAACGATGGTCAAGGTTGGATTCGCAGTCGAGGTGTTGGGCGTAGTTAGGCTCACTGACAATGTATGAGATGTAGTTAAAACCATGCTTGTGGTTAGCGCTGGCTCTGTAAAGACCGGACCAGCGGTCGGCGATGAACCAGTGATTGCTGGTGGACCTGTAGTTGTGATTGTATCTGTTGCTGAGGTCGCTTGTGTCCTGTTCAGCAAAACCGTCGTCCACGAATGGCTTGAGCCTGGCGAGAAAAAGGCGCCACTCGTAGCGGTTTGCGAACTTGGCCCGGAAATCGTGCGAGTAGTTAGGTTTGAGGTCTGACCAATTACACAAGCCACCAAGCCCTGTTGCTTCAGTGGACGGGAGGAAAGATCTCTCTGCCCATTAGAGATCACGGCGGAACTGCAGGTCGGTGACTGTTCATCACATACCCTGCGACAGCGATCAGCTTGCATCAAGGGACGCGCGGGACCGTACTACATACCACAAAACAGAAGCTTCTCCGTTCGGTGCGCCTGGTGGAACCTGGAAGCTGAGGACCTCTTGGCCCTGGCAAAGTATTTCTGGGTAGAAATCGAATGCAATTGGCGGGAAAGCTACGTCTGAGAACCGTAGGACTGCTCGGCAGTTTTGGCCAAAAGGATTTTCGTGACTGCAAAGGTTTTAGCTACTGTGAATTGGGGGTTATAGGGGTTTGAGCGGTTATCGTACACAGCCGATACATTGGTGGAACCTGCCACCAGCTGCATTGGAGGGTCGGAGATACAAATAATAGGGCTGTTGAGGAAGTCCGTAGGGAGGGCGTGTATAGCCCAGAACAGCGACAGCAACACCCATAGAGATATCGTCATAGTGGGCAGGGTATGTTGGTTGGCTCAGCTTCTCAGGTATCTCCTAACTCCTTGCATGTAAAATGACGTTTCGCAGTTCACCCAGGTTGTATTACGAGTCAACTCCCCTATAAATATAAGAACTCGTAAGCCGGAATGCAGGACTTCACTACCCAAAGCCAGGCTTGCTGACATTCCAAACCCGCTTTACCTCGTTCAATCATTAGCATGCTATGGAAGATGGTTGGGTGGTATATTGGGATATAGCCGCAAACGTGGGTTCGGCCGTTCAATTTTTGCCCCCCAGATAGCCCGAATCCCGGATTACGGCCTCATGACAAGTATATGACATCAAATCCGTTCTATCATTTAGCACACTCCAATCCCTCTTCTTATTCAAACTTGAAATGAAGGAGTGGCCTTACGCGTTCGGTCGTATACAGCTATTTTTTTCCCAGCTCTCCGATTGTATATCACAAACTCTGCCCCAAACCTCGCAAACAAAGCGCTGCTCCACCCCCCCCATATTCTGGGACGAGGGAGTCATGAACTGGGGTAAAGCTCTCCCACAATTACCTCATGTCGTCAACAGTACAGCACCAGCACCTTTGAAGGCGCGAAAGTTTATAGCCGGCGATGTAAGACCCGACCCTGTCCGAAAGCCCAGAAGGCCACTTACTTGGTCGGAGGAGCAAATCAATATGCTCCAGTGTGAGAACAAGGAGCTGCGTCAGCATATAATGGACCAGAGGCGGCGTGAAGTAGAGAAGGATCAGGCTATGGCAGCCCTTCAGCAACAAAACGCCAATAACGCGCGAGTAGATGACTTAGTTGACCAGTTTGTAAATACAGTAGGAGTTGCCTTGGAGGAATTACGAGAGGGTAGAAAACGGCTAGCCGACAATCCACAGTTCGAGAACGGGGGGAGCTATAAGCAGGAGGATTCAATCGATGAGATAATCAAAATCTACGATCAGACAGAATTGCAAGGTAAGAGTCAGGGCTCATCGATTTATTTGTAGGTCATAGTATGAGGTTGGCCAGGCAGGCTGATAGCCGTATTTATATTGCGGAGGGAGCAGCATTAATGCCTGGGATTTTAAACAGTATACCATTGTATTCCTCGCTGGTAAGGGCGAGCCAGACCCTGAACCATACGCGTCTCAATTAGCTTTCATTACCAGTATCCCACCGTAGCTGAGTGTAGTCGTGGCCGAGGCCCTCCTTGTCGTTCCTGTTTCAGACAGCATGTATTTAGAGCTCGATCAGGTACAGCAATCAGGCCTGGGCAGGCCACAGTAAGTAACTCTCTAGAGTGATAGGGCATCGGGGAAACGCAGGACAGGGAGCCAGGAACTATATATATTTGCAAAAACATTTGGATTTATGCGAGAGCCTCTCGAGCGTTATGTGTGATAGTAGCCCAAGAAATCCCGTATCCAACTTCCAAGTCGTCCGGCGTCAAGCCTTCTCCTTCTGACTGCCAGCTTAGACGGCCTCAGTCGGGTTTCCCCATATCTTCATCTTCCACCGCTCATATGCAGGCGATAAGAAGTCCGTAATCCTGATCTCCAGGCTACCCTCCAGCCACTTGGACTTGTTGCCGTCCTCTTCACCACTCTAGCCTCGGCGGTACAGTCGCGCTCGCCCTCAAGGTGGATTCCGCCAGCATACCAACGGTGCGCGGCCACCCCTGTAGTCCACGCGAAAACAGGGGCACCGTCTCTCCTTGTGCAGCGCCACGAGTCCCAGGTGCCCAATGATGCCGTCGCCTTGGGGGCAGCGGGATGCCAAAGGAGCACTTCTTCGCCCGCACCTTGCCGGATAAAGTAACCATCGGCGCTCGGTCACTTGTCGGTAGCCTCCAAAGCCTCCTATTTGTGAGACAACGAGATGCGAACGGGGCAGCCACAGTTCGTGTCGAGGTTCTGAGCCGAGCTGATTCCCACGACCAGCACCGCAAGCAACAGCACTAGCTACGGCCACTCCCAGGACGATGTGTTGCGACTCAACAAGGTTCTGGGAGGCAGAGACGAACCCCATCTGCGACGGCAGCGAGGACACAAAGATTCACATGGGCATCTAATACTAGCGCAAGCGTCGCCACCTCATAGACATACAGAATTCCACCGTCCCATTCAACCTAGTACGATAGGATTGTTGAAACTGGAACCCAGTCCATCTACGGACTCTTTCCCCTGCCTCCTCTTCTGCCGCTTCGACACGCCCCCCCCGAGAGTCGCACGCGGTCGTGTCGGAACAGAACCCACCACCAGGCTACAAGAGAAGCCCTCCCTCCTTATCAAATCCCTTACCCAACTATCGAACTCCCACTCAATCCAATAGTCAGAAACTCCGTTGTATCCTCGCTGAGATGCCTTAGTACGGTTGACGAAGATCACCTTCCCCCCATCCGCTCTCACCGTCCTAGCAAACCCCCTGTCCAGATCCTACGGTCCACTCAGCTTGAGGCTCGTTCCAAGGACCAAGACCATATCGGGGCGGGCAGATATGTCGCGTTTGATGACTTCCGCGATGTCCTCACCTTGCGGATGCACTTCCTCTAGGCAGACTATATTAGGCCGCAACCGCCCAATGGTGCTCGATGGCCGTAGGCGGGCCTCAGCTTTTCGGGGAGCATCCGGGCAACCGGGGCAGCGGGGGTCTTGGCCAGCGATAACGCTATCCTCCTGATCTGTCCACTGGAAAGTTTTGCAGCAAGCGGTATACCGTAGCACGTCGATAGTTCCATGGAGTGGCACGCATTGCACCTCGTCCCCAAGGCCGGTCGACAAGCCAGCCCGTTTGTGGAGCTGATCGATGTTTTAAGTGTAACAGAAAAATCCTCAGCAATGGCACAGAACGAAGACGGTCTCTGTTGTGAACCAGCTCCAAAGGAGAGGTGTCTTCTCAAAGCAAGAGCTGATCCTTGCCCCTTCTTCCTATCTCCTTCCGGGGCGTCGGATCTCTAAATACAAAATGTCCCGATGACATACCTTGTTCATTCTCCCTTGGGCTATCCTGGCCGGGTGCAACCGGGTCCCGAGTTTGATACGAGACAGATGCAGGGATGGGTACTGACAACGTCGTTACTGTTTCATTCTAAGGTATAGTAATCTGTATTGTCCTGGCTTTCCTTATGGCCCACAGCTTAAGTATAACGCCACCGATCTCAAAAAATAGGAAAAGGCAAATGATTACTCAGCATTGAGAGTAAAAAGGTCCAGAACATTCCAAGCCGCCACCAAATGGATATATATTCAACGTGGCCCTTTGGACCCTCATAAGGCAAAGAACGGAAAAAAAAAAAAGCAGGTACAATGAGCTACGGCGCAAACGATCCTGTCCAAGACATAAAAAGGTCAGGACTGACCGAGAACCCCAAAAACAACACTCGTCCTGAAGGACATCCGATAGCCGCTGTCGACGCTGTTGTATCCGAACGTCCTGGCCGGTATGTCGACGGCAGCCATAGCATCTTGTACGAGTCCCAGGTGATCCATGCATTGTCCTCACTGAGGCCAACTCCCAAACGATTGATAGGTTGTAAAAGGGAACTAGCTATTACCTTTGATACTTCGAGGGCTGGCGCAGCCGTCGAAGCTGTTGGCAACAAAGACAGGTTGTTTAGTGTGAAAGTGCCGATGTCTGTGAGAAGAGAAGAACCGGTTTTGTCAAACTCGAGGTGCATGACAATCGTACCTAGCGTTGCTGTACAGGCGCCCGTCGTGGCGTCCCAGAGCTTGATGGTCTTGTCGTACGATGCTGACGCGAGCATCTTCGAGTCGGGGGAGAACGCGACCGAGTTGACCGGGTAGGTATGCCCCTCGAGCGTTGCTGTACAGGCGCCCGTCGTGGCGTCCCAGAGCTTGATGGTCTTGTCATCCGATGCTGACGCGAGTATCTTCGAGTCCTGGGAGAACGTGACCGAGTAGACTCGGTCGGTATGCCCCTCGAGCGTTGCCGTACAGGCGCCTGTTATAGCGTCCCAGAGCTTGATGGTCTTGTCGCGCGATGCTGACGCGAGCAGTTTTGAGTCCGGGGAGAACGCGACGGACAGGACTGAGTAGGTATGCCCCTCGAGCGTTGCCGTACAGGTGCCCGTCGTGGCGTCCCAGAGCTTGATGGTCTTGTCGGGCGATGCTGATGTAAGCGTCTTCGAGTCCGGGGAGAATGTAATGGACAGGACCGAGTAGGTCCCCTCGAGTGTTACCGTACAGGCGCCCGTTGTGGCGTCCCAGAGCTTGATGGTCTGGTCGTACGATGCTGACGCGAGCGTCTTCGAGTCGGGGGAGAACGCGACGGAGTTGACCGATTCGGTATGCCCCTCGAGCGTTGCCGTATAGGCGCCCGTCGTGGCGTCCCAGAGCTTGATGGTCTTGTCATCCGATGCTGACGCGAGCGTCTTCGAGTCGTAGGAGAACGCGACGGAGTTGACCGAGCCGGTATGCCCCTTGAGCATTGCTGTGCAGGCGCCCGTTGTGGCGTCCCAGAGCTTGATGGTCTGGTCGTGTGATGCTGATGCGAGCGTCTTCGAGTCAGGGGAGAACGCGACGGAGTTGACCGAGTTGGTATGCCCCTCGAGCATTGCTGTGCAGGCGCCTGTCGTGGCGTCCCAGAGCTTGATAGTCTTGTCCTGCGATGCTGACGCGAGCGTCTTCGAGTCAGAGGAGAACGTGACCGAGTTGACCGGGTAGGTATGCCCCTCGAGCGTTGCTGTACAGGCGCCCGTCGTGGCGTCCCAGAGCTTGATAGTCTTGTCGTGCGATGCTGATGCGAGCGTCTTCGAGTCAGGGGAGAACGCGACCGAGTTGACCGGGTGGGTATGCCCCTCGAGCGTTGCTGTGCAGGCGCCCGTCGTGGTGTCCCAGAGCTTGATAGTCTTGTCCTGCGATGCTGACGCGAGTATCTTCGAGTCCTGGGAGAACGTGACCGAGTAGACTCGGTCGGTATGCCCCTCGAGCGTTGCCGTACAGGCGCCTGTTATAGCGTCCCAGAGCTTGATGGTCTTGTCGCGCGATGCTGACGCGAGCAGTTTTGAGTCCGGGGAGAACGCGACGGACAGGACCGAGTTGGTATGCCCCTTGAGCGTTGCCGTACAGGCGCCCGTCGTAGCGTCCCAGAGCTTGATGGTCTTGTCGTACGATGCTGACGC
>NW_026944167.1:0-14218 GCF_033296635.1 Dichotomopilus funicola
CAGGAGGTTGCAGAAGGGTCTGATTCAGCTGTTTCTGATGTAATTGTAGTTGGTTCTTAATGTTGGGGCGTGATAATTGAGAAAAGGTGTTGGGTCGCGTTGGAAGTGGCCCGTTCGCTTATATGGCCCGTTCGCTTATATGGCCCGCTCGCTTATAATGCACGTTAACGTTAATTTACTTTTTTTGTCTTTTTCCACTTTCAAAATAAATTTATCCTTTTTTTGTCTTCTTTCACTTTTTTAGTTTATTCTTTTTGTTCTTTTTTCATTTTCTAGATTTATTCTTTTTTGTCTTTTTTCACTCTTGTAGTAATTAAAGTAAGTTAATATCAGGGACTTGGTCTTAGTGGAGTGGCTCGGGTTGGCTTCGGATTCTGACTTGGCAGAACTCAAATAGGGTTTGAACTTGAACCTCTGGAACAATGCGACGGGAAATTATCTATCCGCCTTATCCCGTCTTTGATTCCTCATAAAACCGCGTTTAGGCATCCAACTAACCAAATGTTCGGAGCGCAAATGTGTTCTTGGTCTTCATATCCGATTTGAGAGACCGCTCTGGGAAGATTGAGAGAGAGACACCATTGACACCAATGCTTCGATCATTGAGTGATGCTGTTCAATCAACTCCTCTGTTACCTTTTCTCTTCCTGGCAGCTCTGTCGCCGAGACACGCCCTCCCGCCCAGTTGTTCTTCCTCTCACCCAGAACTCCAAGATGGCACGGCCAGAACAGCCCTCGCACTTCACACTCCATGTATTCGTCAATCATAACCCTACGATGGCTCGAGTCCTACTCCCCGATCTCTTCGCCGACTTCCCAGACTCGGCGTGGGAGCTTCCTCCACTCATCAGCCTACCTCCACGCTCTCGGGAGAAGCCAAAGCGTGAGGAGTGGGTTTCTGCGGACCCCAGGACAGCGTTGGGACGCCACGTCTTTTCGGAGCCTGTGGCAGGCAACACTACGCTACTGCAGTTGTCCGAAGAAGTGGAACGAGAGTTTGGCGTTCTCAAGAAGTACCAAGGCCAGTTCACAATCTTTCCCCAGGAGTATGGCGATGAAAGGTCATGGTGGAAAGACCGCCCCCTGCCTTGGAACATGACCCTCGCTGAGGTGCGCCGTCACGATCTCGGTGCGGTCGCGTCCGACAGCAATGGGTCATCTAGAGAGATTCTAAAAGCGTACGCCCCTGTTCTGCATCTGGTGTTGGAAACCAAACCAGTGGCGCTCGAGCGCGTCCTGGGTGGTGGATTCTTGGAGAAAGAGATTGGATCACCTGAGAAGTTTTTTGGCACCATACTCAACGATCAGTACAACAGCTTCGGGAGGTATTATCGAGAGAATTTGCGGTGGTCACGATTGGGATCAACTTTGCACGCTTGGCGAATGGCAACGTTCGCTCACGCGTACCTGGCGAAGCAGAGGGAGAAGAGCCGATTAAGGCCTGACGACGACGACGAGCTGAGAAGGATGATTCGACGGGTCGGCGAGATTCAAGGGACGCTGGCACTACGCCCCGGCCTTTCTCCGCAGGAGAGGCAAGATCTGGACTCCACACTGAACACCCTTCTCCCAAGGATTAGGCAGATGGTGGCAAACGAATCGAACGGGCGCCAGGACTTGAGACAGCTTTCCATATTTCTGGCGCAATGGGATCGTTGGATGGAAGACGGGGACTTTGGGACCTTGACCTTCTCCGTTTTGGAACCCGACGAGGTCGAGCTCAAGGTGGCGTCCCTGGTTCGTCGGGTGAGGCAGTTTATTGATGAGTGGAAATCATCGGAGGCCAAGCGGCAACTCGAGGCATCGATAATTGATGAATTCTACCTCGTACGGCCTTGGCTAACGGAGGACGACCGAACACGCGCAGAAACAGATGCACTCGAAAGATTGAAAGGCGAAAGATTGCAACTCGAAAGATCGAAACAGCGTGCAGACCTGCCCCAGCCAACCGTCCAGGCCGAGCCGGAGGGCGCTGATGCATGGATGGGCAACAATATTGTGCCGCCTCCACCGATTCAGGCGCACGCCATACGCGATATTGATGGAACGTTCCTCTCGGACCAGTCGGGCTTCACGGTTAGCTCTGGCTCCCTCCTCTGGGGCCAAATCGTCTGCTTATACTCCACCATGTCGCACCCCAACTTCACACAGAATGTAAATCACATGCCTCCGGAGTTGGAAGGGGGCACGATTCTACAACATCGTTTCAGTTATCGGTCTGCAGCTCGGAATGGTCAGTGGAAAGTTCGACAATATAACGAAAGGGTAGGGGATTTGATCAGGGATTCTGATCACCCAGCATATCCCGCAGGTTGGATCTTGCACCATGAAGATATCGATCCGAGAAACACACTTGCGAGAGTGCGAGCGTTAGATGGGACAGGGCCTGGGGCGGTTAGCAATAGAAACCGCCACACAGACAAGGTCAGAGGCCATGGTTTATCCCTTCTCTTTTGGTGTGTACTTTTAGGAGCATGAACCTGACCTCTTACTTACAGGACATCGTGTACATCGGTCGTTACGACTGGTCCCATCATTACCACAGCAGCTTAGAGCCCGAGTTCCAGCAGTGGGCGGAACCTGTCATTGGTCCCAACGATCCAGATCACTTTCAGCAGTGCAATGTGCGCAAGGGCGGTTACTTGGTTGCCGCCGACGAAGCCGGTTTCGGATTGGACTTTGTCGCGGCCTACAAACGAGACTGTGAAAGCGGGTTCCTCAACTCCCATGACAGGTACAACACTTTTCCTATTGAGAGGGTGTTCCGGAAGAATGGGGCAAACTTTGGTGCGTTTCTAGGCATGGCTTACGCAGAGGAATATGACTATGGTGAGTCAGAATCCCCATCACGGCTGGAGTCTTTCGGCAGAGGGTGCACGTACTAACTGCGACACTTAGGTTGGCTGGTATTTTCGGGGGAGCAGCATCCTGATCACGGTGTTGATGAACTTGTGGCAATCGTTTACTCAAATGAGCATATAGAAGGGACGTATCACTTTCTGGAAGGAGATTCGTCTCCTCTGTCATGAGAGCAATGGCCATGTTTACACGGGTTTCACTCCCAACCGGTTGCTCAACGACAGCTCCCGAGACAAGGAAGGAGGGGATTCAGAAACGGGACAGAAGATTTTGCTTGTCAAAAACAACCCATACAAGCAACGACGAAGTGATGACCGAAAACCACACTTAATAATCAGGTAGCTGCTTCCACAACCCCCTTCTCACCCTTTAAACAAACGTCTACCTGCAATAATAAACTGCCCGTGAAACTTTCTAAAGTAACCCACCACATGACCCTTACATCGCATCCTTAATCTTACTGAAATTGCTCCTTACCCAGCTTCCCGTTGAGCGCCATCTGTAGCAACCCCCCCTCCACAATCTCCTTCTCCCTCTCCACCAAATCATCGACGCTCCACTGGGCAGCAATGGCGCGCCCACTCAGAAACTTGGCCTTCTCACTCGTCAACCACACTGCCACACCACCAACGAGCTCGGGCGTGTCCTTGTTGAATCTCTCGAACGCCGGATCCGTCATGTCGGTGTCGACCAGGCCCGGGTGCAGCGAGATGGTCGTCAGGCTGGGGTAAGCGGCCGCGAAATGGGCTAGAAGCTGCTGGCTTGCGAGCTTGCTGGTCGAGTAACCCGCCATGAAGGGGATGACGAGCCACGCGCCAGCGGTGGTTACATTGACGAGCGTGGCCGGTGTGTCTAGGGTAGGTAAGGCTGTGATGAAGGACTTGGCGAGGAGGAAGGTGCCTTTGGTGTTGACTTCCTGTTGGGCGGGTTAGTGATTAAGGCACTCAGGTTTCCGAGGGGCGTTAGGAAGCGAGAGGGAGAATGGGGCAGGAGGGGGGAGGGCGCACAAAGTTGGACCACCACGTGTCAACGTCCTGCTCATGGATGACTCCTGCGCCGTTGCTGACGGCAGCGTTGTGGATGAGGATGTCGGCGTGACCAAAGTTGGCCTTTACGGTGGCGAACAGGTTGGCGACGGACGCCTCGTCGGCGATGTTGGTCGCAACGGAGAGCAGTTGCACGTTGGGGTTGATGGCCTTGAGCCTGGCCTCGACTGTGGCAAGCTTCGCAGCGTTGGTGGCGACCAATACAATGGCTTTCGCGCCAGCTTTGGCAAATGCCGGGGCAATTCCCTATCCGCCATCACCAAACTATCAGTCATCTATAAAACCCAACTTACTCAGGAATTCAAGTACCCTAGCTCCGATGCCGCGGCTAGCACCGGTGACGATGACAACTTTACCGGCTACAGAAAGTTCCGGTCTCGTAGGCTCGATAGAAGGATACACATCTTGGTAAACGTTCTTGGTAAACTGGAGGCTGTTGTACGTATAATTATGTTAATGTTGTACTGGGTGGTGATGGGTGAAAGGAGGGTCAAGGTTGTACCTAGTGACAAAGTGGTCTTTCGGGAGGTTCTCCATGGCGATGGTGTCGAGTCGACGAGTCAAGCTTGGAATTGAAAGGTGAGAAGCGTATTTGATGTGATGGACTTGTGATGAGATTGCTGTACATTTTGGCAATAGATGTCGAGGGCATTCAGCTCATTTTATATCCGTAAAAGAACAACCTTCTCGACCTGACAAATTCACTTCTCTCGGTTCTGAGGCTCAGGATCGATTTCACTCATTGTAAGCAAGATCCCTTATGCATCTCGATCAAAGTTACCGGATCGGGAAACAGGTGTCACAACACCACGTGGGGCAAATGCTTGGCCTTGATCGACATGCCGCTGCTGATTGGCGAGCGAGCACGAAACTGGACTCGGCTGGGCGCTTCCAAGATTAGTGGAGCTGACAAACTCCAAGGCTTCAGGTCCGACTCGAAACCGGCACGAACACTGGCTGGATCCTCTTTCTCGTGCAATTGCCGTCGAATCTCGGGGAACCAGCCATCGGAGAGACTCGAATTGCCTTGACTTGACTCGACTTGATTACAAACTCTCTGTTGACTGATAATTAGGTCCGCTTCTTGTGGTGAACTGCAACACCGCACAGTGTGCACAGTCGCAGAAGACTGAGAAGCGGTCACAGACTCACAAGCAGCCCACGAGACACGTCACACGTGAACCCGGAACACTCAACACTCGGTTTAGCTGAGGATCTCAGCTCCGCTGTGACGCTGAGGGTACCTGGAACCCAGAGTCAACATCCCGATAGGCACTGGGTTTCAGATCTCGGTCCTTGTAGCAGAAAGCGACTGAATTGCCGAATGCCGATTACCTATGGGTCGACTACCGTTGAGCGGGTATTGCCAAACCTGCCGAAAGAGGCGAGTCAAGTGTGGTAAGTGTGATGCACCTATTAAACGGTTAAGTTCGACTACGGCGTCCATACCCCCCTAGCAAATTAACATGGAAGTATCCTCGTTGAGACAATAATACGCATCTGTAGACAAGGGACGTCCCAACTGCGGCCGTTGCATTTCTTCTGGTCACACCTGCGGCGGTTATGACCTCCCCTTGCGCATGAATATGCTTGGAGTTCACGCAGAGCACGACGGCACGCAGCGACTGGTGAAGATACCAACTCTGGAACCCTCTACAAGCCGAGCGCGCTTGGCACTGGTGCCATCCCCCAAACTCGAATTACGCCTCCATGGTCACCAGCAAACCTCCCCGTACTTTTTCTCGCACTACAGCTGGGCCCCCATGTGGCGGCCCCATATTCTGTCCGTCACAACGAGCGGATGCTCCGAAGTCAATACAATCTGTTTCCATGCCATCTCGTATGCATATATGGGTGCGAGTCGTGGGGACTGCGCCCTGCGAGCGAAGGGAGGCATGCTGTACGGCCAAGTATTGCGCAGAGTTCAATCTTTGCTCCATGAATCTGCCAAACCGCGGCTTGCCGAGCTTTGTTCCACATTGATACTGATGGATATGTACGAGGTAACGTTTCGCCCGGTCCGGTTTGCACTCCCAAGTCCGAACCTCGCGTTGCTAAGTTGTCCCAGTATGCCACACACAGAGTCGCGGGAGCTGCGCCTCCTCATCACGTCGGCATCAGCAATATTCTACGGTACTGCGGACCAGAAATATTTCGAGATGAAAAGCTCCTCGTCCTGTATCGATCCTGCCGAGTCTTGCTTGTGAGTCGTTTCGGATGCGCCGTGTATTAGTGGACCCGCAACTGACCCGGGTCCCAACTTTAAGATCTGCCAAATGATTTGGCAACAAAAGCACTGCTTCCTTGCAGATGAATCTTGGAAGACTGTTCCATGGCAATATGTATCGAAGACCTTTGAGGATCGTCTGATAGATATCCTTGTTGAGCTCCCTGGCACAGCCGAGGCTGTAATGGACACACGCAAACGAGCGGCTTGTGTGGATAAGATCCAAGGGTTGTCTTTCGCACTTCAAGCATGGCGTTGGGACTGGCACAGAGTGCACTCGGGTTCAGTACGCATGAATCGGCACACCGGGAACCCGATGGAGCCCAACAAACACGACAGCCTTCCTTTTCTGGTTGGCATGATGCTGCGGGCCAACTTGGAGTTTGACACGGCGCGGTTGGCGCTCGACATCCTTTACTACAACGCGACCCTTATTTACCTCATGCAACTTCAGGCGATTGCACGCGGCCAACCACCAGAGCACCCCGAACATCTGTCTCCGGAAGATGAGAGGTATGTGCGCCTCCAAGGCGCCGCGGTAATGGCTCACGGCGCCAACCCGCTTATTCTCCCGGGGAAGGCCAAGTTCCGTTGTCAGGCCGCCGCCGAAGCCTTCATGACGCTGTCTTGTGCCACGCGGCTACTGGGCACCACACCGACGAGCGAGACGGTGGTGACTCCGATGGCCGTTGGGATTGTATATTGGGTACTGCGAGATCAAATGCAGTTGGACGAGGACTGTTTGGGGTCGTTGTTTTCCAAGCACCCCTTTTTTGACGATCCTCAGAGAGTGTTTGAGGGTTTTTATATTAGATCGAATTGACCATCTGGGTCCTTCGTGAAGGGAAAACGGACCGTACGCCAACGAACATATCGAGTGAAAGCAATAGAGGAAAATCAGTTCAACCAAAGTAAGGCGATTGATTGGGTGGGTGGATTGATTCCCTATCATGACCAGTGACTTGTGCATGTGCTTCAAAAAGCGTCGTTGGACGAGGATGCAATCTGCGCCATGGCCTTGAATGATAATCCGGGCAAGGGTCATGAAGCTCAATGTTTTACATCCGCGGTTGGTCTAGGATTTTGCACTAAAGGCACTAACATGTGATGTGAGAGTATATGTATTCAATTCAGGTACGGGTTCCTAACGATAAGTAGAACCAGAACCAACCGCGATCTAAAGACTGTAAAATTTGGTCATTCTCTGGTATGTAAATCGCCATGCAGGGTTCACTTCTAAGCACGGAACTAATCCCACGTTCTGCAGCTTAGCCGCTGAGTAAATTCTGAGCTACCCCTGAGCCAGCGGAAGCCATATGAGGTATGGAAAGGAAAATCTGGAGATTTGTCGTATAAAACACCTGGTACCCGATCGAGACTCCAACCTTCAAACAAAACGCCACAACCCAATGCAAACGGGAAAAAAGCCAAAATGCAGCTCACACCATCACAGAAAGCGCCTTATTCTGCTCATCCTTGTCCTTCTTCATCTTGAACAGCTGCTTGATCATGTCACGTTTCTTCTCCTTCGTCTTGCCCGTGGCGCTACCAGCGTTGCTGGCCCCGTCTTCAGCCCCATCCCCTTCCTCAATCACCTTGAGCGTGATCTTGGCCGGGTGCTTAGACGATCGCGAGACCGACGAAGCACCGGAGTCGTGGTGCTTGCGACTGCTGCTGCTGCGGTGGCTGCGAGTGCTGCGATGGCTGCGCTCACTGCCCGCTTCGCTGGCCCGGTCGTCTCTATCCCGCTCTCGGTCCCGGTCCTTCTCGCGATCCCTCTCTCGCTCCCTCTCCCGGTGCTTGTCACTGCGGTCCTTCTCACTACGCTCCCTCTTGCTGACACTGCTCCTGCGATCCGACACCTCCGTCTCGGCGTCGCGTTCGCGGTGTCGGTGGGAGCTGCTGCGGTGGCTGCGATGTGGGCGTCGGGGCCGGGCCCAGCTGACCTGGGAAACGGAGTCGAACGGGGTTACCTCGTCAAGGTCGCGGTTGTGCGCCTCCTTGAGAGCGCGCTCCGCCTCTTGGCTCAGCAGCTCGATTTCGGCAGCTTCATTGTCGGTATCGGGGCCAAAGGAGGAAATGCCACGACGCCATGTTTCAATGCTGCTGAGTTCCTCAACGTCACGCAACACGACGGCCTCATCGTAGCCGGCGGCACTGGCGCTAGTAATGGCAGGAAGGCTAGGGGGAGGGGGCAGAGCATGCGCGGCGTCGACTTGTTCCGCGGTCGGGACGGCCGGGCTCGACATGGAGCGCATTGGGATTGGTGCCTCGAGCGTCTTGCCGCCCGTGGCAAGACGCTTGACAATCCTCCACCCGCCAAACATGACGACGGTCACGCCCACAGCCACACCCGCGCCGATGAGAAACTGCGGGCTGGCTAGCAGGGCGAAGACGGCGGGGCTGCCGCCCTTGAGGAACGCCAAGAAGGCCGGGCTCATTTTGCCGACGATGGCGCTCAGTTCGGCGAGGGACAGAGCAACGGCCGCGGCCGCTTCCGGGTTGCGCTGTAGGTTCTCGATCATGGATGACGCGGTGTGGTGCATGCACTGCGCTTCCTCGAGATAGTCCTCGATGCGATCCATGATGTCGATTGCCTCGGTTTCCTGCGGGTCGCGCGGGCCGTCAGACTCGTGGGCTGAGCTGCAGTCATCTTTGCGGCCGGTGTCAAGGTCCACGCGGGTTTCGAGGTCCGGGGGGATATCGCCGTAGGCTAGGTTCATGTCGATAGACTTCTTTCGAGTCGGAACAGGGTCCGAGGACGATGACTTGAGCGGTGGCCGCGGGAGACCGACGGCAAGATCTTTGCGTGCAAGCTCCAATTCCCGGGGCGCATCCTCAACCTGCGGGGCTTTGTGCACCTTGGACGGCGTGGTGGTGGAAACCTCCGAGTGAGCCTTGAGGTTGCCTGCGGTTAGGGCCAGCGGACGCTCTGGCGAAGGGAGACGCCGAGGACGACGGGAGCGACGGCTGTGCCGGGACGACGCATAGGACCGGGTGTCGTCGTTGTCATCGGAGGACTTGCGCCGGCCGGAACCAGAGCGGACAGACCGTCGGTCGAACTCATATTCGGGTTCGTTGGGGTAACCACGGTCGTACTGCTCGTAGATGTCGTCGCGGGGGCCGACATCAAACGTCTTGGCCCGCTGGATGCCAGCACGTTCGGACCTAACGGCTTCCCGTTTGCCTCGGTATGCGGCCTGAGCTTCCTTGAAGAGGCTGACCAGCTGCTTGCCCTGCGGGGTGTTAGAACCATGCTGTGTAACCACAACATGCATGGAAGATCACGTACCGTGCTGATGACCTTCCCCGAGTTGTTGATAATGGTGATGATCTCGTCGCCCGCCATTTTTTTAAGGTGTAGTAGGGCTTTTGGACAAGCAGCAAGTGCGTATGACGAGGATCTCTGGGTTGATTGTGAAGCGCTCAAGCCATGCGCGTGCAAGTCTCTTGGTCCAGCCGAGAGGTTTACTTTGTTTTTGTCTCTTCGAGTTTGAGTAGTTGGAGGTAGGTTGTGTTTCCTTGTATGTAGGCGTCAAGAATGAACGTCGGTGACTCAACTCGAAGGAGAAGACAAGAAAAGAAGTACGGTCAAAACGAGCCAGGGGACATCGGGATAAAGTGGCGGGCGCCAGATCTCAAGTGTTTCAGGCCTCGTGGTGCCATGCTGGCAGCAGAACGCTGTTGCATGCAGGGCTGGGCGCGTGATTGGACGCCGGAGCTGCCATCGGGCATGAAGCAGAGCAAAGCAAAGCGACGCAACACAGCCAACCCCGCCATGCCGTTGCAAAAGATTGAGGGCTCCCAGCTTCCCTCTCAGCGCCCGCCCCTCCCCTCCGTTCCGACCACCCCGATCCCCGCTGGCCGGGTCGAGGTGTGGGTGCGGCAAGCATCCGAACCAACCCCGCGGGCTGGTGGTGACGAGGCGGTCACCTTTTGCGCTCACCGCAACACGCCCCTGAAAAAAAAATGGCCAGGCATGCCAGGCGAGCCGAGCAGAAAGTAACAGGGGTGTCTCGCGGGGCCTCCCAGTGCTCTCGGCGGGGCACACCCGTTGTGGCGCCCCCAATTGGCGGTCTGGGGGGGGGGGGGGGGGGGGGGGTCCCGCGAAAGTCTGAATCTGGATACCTATCGTGGGTTTGGGATTCGTTCAGCCAATGTCAGGTGGCTGGGATGAGGAGGGTTGCGGCGCTGAGTTGGCCACGTCCGCTCCAAGGGAGAGCTCCGCGAGGAGAGTTCTCAACTCGGAGCTCCGCCGACCATTCCGTTCCATCTGTGGAGAGGGTGAAAAATTGTGTGGCAATTCGTTGCAGTGGTGGAGACAGTTGCCAGTTCATCAAGCAGCTTTAGCGAGCCCCACTTTGGGCACTGGGGAACAGCTCAAGAGCAGCAGTGAGCAGGTGCAAACCAGCTGGAAACCGACTGGCTGACCAATGCTCCAGCGCTGCGATGCGAGAAAAAGGGGAAGGGTCACCGGCCACCTAGCCTCTGTGGGTGGGGCATGGAGCACGATGAACGACGACAGAGGAGTTGAATGGTTGCGGAAAATACTTTGTTTATCCATTACCCAAGACCAACCGAAAACCCAAGATGTACCTTCGAACGAGGTATCCTCCCGTCGGGAATTACATCATAACTTCATATTCCAAAACACATGCCCAGACTCATGCAAGTATCCGAAATAAATTAAGCCTCAGCCAGCACACACCTCCGCCATCCCGCCCTACCTAGGTGATATATACCGGTAGCCGGCTCCCGAGCAGCTCGCTCTTAGCCACCTGCACATCCTTCTTGTTGAAATCATGCAGCAGCAACCAGCAGAGCATCCGAAACACGAGCGTGCACCAGATGGCCGACGCTTCGGCTTCCAGCATTGCTGTCTTGTCCAAGACTATTGGCTTGTGGTGGCCGTGACCGGGGGGTGGTTCAACGTGGAGTATCGGGATCGATGGTGGAATGCTTTCTTGATGGTGCAAGAAAGACGGGTGTGCTGATGGGAATGGGGCGTGCATGGACGACGGGGAAGTTGGCGATAGTGACACGGTCGGAGATTGGACATGGTGCAAAGGCAGTGATTCACGAGGGGGCTCGTCATCGTCGTCGTCCAGGTTGATGTTGATGGATCCTTCTCGGGAGTGCGCCATCATCGATGGGGCGTATCGCGTAGTCCGCTGGCGGCTGTATGAGACGACAGCACGCTCCCGAACCTGGCCGAGCACCTTGAAAAAGTACAGTTCCATAAACACCTCTTGCCGCAGTTCTGGGCTGGCCGCCGTCAGCTCATCAAAGTGTTCGGCCCGCAGCCCCTTTTCACCGCTGCCGACGCTGCGCTCATCTGAGTCGGTGTCGCTACGATCGTTGATGAGTTTCATGACTTCCTGAAAGTGCTCACGCACCACCATGCGGACGAGGTCGCGGTTTCGGTCCTTGTGGCGGAGAAACGCGTCGCATCGGTCCAGCATGTCGTGGAGGGTGCTGAGCAACAGCATGGAGTAGCCTGGCGTGTTGGACTTCCGGTCTCGGCCCAGGGTGTCCACCAGAGTTTCGGTGTCCTGAATTAGCTGCTGAATCTGCTCGTGCTCCGTCGGCAAGTCAATGTCCGAGTCGGTGATTTTCTTGCCGTACTCCTTGACCAGTTTCCGCAGATTGAAAAAGTTCTTGTCCCAATGGTAAGGGGTGGGGTTCGGCAGCATGCGAAACGCGGTGTTACGGATGTGCAGCGTTTTTCCGAGCATGCCTATCAGTTCAAAGGGCACTGTTCTTATCAGCGTAGGCCAAGGTAACAAACGTTTTGGGTTTGTGGACGAACCTGGGAAGAGATGGGTGTGCTTAGCGTCAGGGGACCGAAAGTACTTGGCCGTGTCGGTATTGCACTCGATCAACACCATGGTCTCGGCAATCTCGTCCATGCTCCCGAGTTGAAGGAACCGCAAGTCGTTAGGCTCCCCATTAGGGAACTCGATCCTACGCCTGTCTTTCATGGTGCTATTGTAGAACAACGTCGAAACGTACCCGCAACACAACTCCTTCACCTCATCGACGGGAATCACCCGGTTTTCTTGGAATCGGCTCTGCCCGGTGAGGTATAGAGTGAAGGTAGGGCCCAACTCTGGGACGTGGACTCCTGAGAGGAGATACCCATTGCCTTCGGCGCGGTACCGTTCTCGGGACCGGTCAAATTCCTTCCAGTATATGCCCATCATCGCGGCAATCTCCAGCAAGTGACACATCGTAGTCGTGGCGTACGGCTTCTTCACACCACCCGGCATCGTGTCCCAACTACGCTTCTTGGCTTGTAGTGCGACAGCCAAGGTGTGTTGTTCGAACCCCGCGAGTGGGTGTGGCGGGCCGCCCTCGAAATGCTTCTGTTGCCAGTCGTAACTCTCCTTCTCCATGCTCTGTAGATGCGACAGCATCGTGACCCATGAAGCCCTCTCGTTGTCGGCTGTGTGTATGGCCTTTCCCATCACCTTTTGGCGCAGCGTCTCCGCTTCCTCGCTGGCCAGCCGCGCACGAGTCTTCCGCAGGCTCTCCGGCGTGCCATTTACAAACTGTATCTCCGCGTTCGGGATCGGGCCCTTGGTGTTCGACGCTGGGCAGACAAAGAAAACGGGGGTTTCGAAGCGGACCTCGAAGCGCAGCTCGGTGGGGCGAAACTTTCGTTCTTTGCTCTCGTGCCATTTGCCCATCACGCTCTCCCCGCAGTTCGAGTACCCGGCAGCCGAGGAGTAGTATTGTTGGAGGACTTGAGCGATGGTGCCGAGCAGGGCGACCAACGACACAACCAACGCCACCCAGTTGACCGCGTTGTCATTATTTCCCCCACCGCCCGCATTGGGGTCTGTACTGTTGTTCATATCGATCGCGTCGAATGTATGGATTATGTCGTCGATCGCAGGAGGTGTCGAGGATTGTGGTTTCGGCTCGCGGCCTGACAAGCACGAGGCTCGCAAGGCTTTCCGTAATGTCGGGGGAACTGAATCTTGTGTCACGGGGGAGCTTCAGGGCAGCGCGGCCTAAGAAGGGTGAGCTATCATGGGCGAACGATCGATAGATAACCATCCACGGAAAGCATCAGCGCCGTCCCAATGGCACTTATGGCCGGTCAGTTGAGCTTGCCGTCGCTCAGGCATCGCGAGGTGCAGTATTCCCAATACTGGAGAGCCTGTGAGGCAACCAATAGAACGTTCCACGGCAGAACGCGCGCCTTTCAGCCCCCCTTGGCTGACGAAAGCTTGACTTTTCCACAGATCCTTCTCCATTTGGCCTAGCGGCGAGCGGGACCCGAGGGAGCTGTCTCAATCGCTAAGACACTGTTTCATCAACGGAAACCCCAACTTTTTGGCTTCAATTGTCTGGCTCTTGCGAAATCCCCATGCGGTTCTCGACCAGTCCAAGACCAAGCACAAGGTCATCGTCTCGGGCGGGGAAATTCGGATTCGCATGAAAGCGAACCCTCCTGCCCTTCCCGCACACCGCGCTTGGCGCGGTTCAACCCGCCTGCCGCGATCATTGGCTTCCCATGGTGCCTATGCTGCAAGAGGCCGAGAACAGGCAAACCATTGCTGTTGGTGGCAGCAAACTAGTTACTTTGTGACAGCTGAAGTTCGCTGCCGGTCGTGCCCAAGTTCGCCGTGCACTACATAACTAGCTGCTTTATGTACGCACAATTTCATGTCAACTTCGGATTCGAGGAAGTGCAGACGGGGCACCTGTACCGTTCAGTCGTTGGTCGGAATCGATGGGCCGAAAGTAAACAATCTGATCACCTGGCGTTGGTGAAGATGTGACTCCAACACCCGGTGCTACAGTCGTAGAAAGCGGGTGTGGTGAACGAGTTGGGGCCCTCCCTATGGCCAAAAAAAAAGCGGCACACCAAGTCCCTGAATAACTTACTTTGCTATAAAAGTGAAAAAAGACCAAAAAGAATAAACCAAAAAGAGGGAGAGAAGACAAAAAAGAATAAATCCAGAAAGTGAAAAAAGATAAAAAAAAAGTATATCAATCAAAATTTGTTAAGATTTGATCGGATATCAGGAGGATAACCACACCCGCCCCATAGTGGCTGATCCGGCGGCTGATCCAA
>NW_026944168.1:0-13685 GCF_033296635.1 Dichotomopilus funicola
TAGGGGAAACTGATCCACTCGCTTATATGATCCACTCGCTTATAATATACGTTATAAGTAATTATCTCTGGATTGACAAGCACCGCCACACCGCCCAACTGGTCTGAGCTCCTGAGATACGCTATACCGATTTCTTCAATTACAAGATGGTGACCAGTGTCTACATGAAGGACGTGCAAGACCTGGTCGAGCAAGTCTGCCAGGCTAACCATGTACATCCATTAGACGACAAGGTAAGTACTAAAGCTGTAATGTATAGACAAGCCTGCAAATCCACTGTTTGGTAGAGCTATTAACCTAATTAAGATCGTGCAGATTCGAGGACATCAGTACAGCACGACTCATTCCCAATTTCCACAGGTCAGAACTACAATGTTGGGCAGCCAAGCCTGATTTCCTATATCGGTACGCTCGTCATTGAGGCCTCACATGTTTTGGGAGAGAGAACCAATCCATGAGGAATTCTAGGCTAAAAATTGGCTGCATGTCTTCTGAAGGTACCTACCCACCTGTACTCACAGTTACAGATGTCACGCTCGAAGCTGCCAGGGAAGTTATTCGTACGATGTACGGCGTGAAGGCGGATTAGATATTAGAAGGCAGGATGCAGCGTGTCATGTAGGTGGCAGCCCAACACATGCACAATGTTGCACTCTAACTCCACGGCTCTGATATTGGTGCGCCTAGTGCCTGGAAACCGCTGAAAGGCCCGGTGCAAAACGGCAGTCCAAACCACAGCACATGCTGTCCCTGTGGAATACAGCGGAGTCGCGATTTGTGGAGAGCAAGGACGGTTGCATCCTTTCGCCGGGGCCATATATAGCACACCGTGGACGTGTTTGGCAGCCTTGGAGGATCTACTCAGACGACAACTTGACCATGACCATGAGCTTCAAGCCCTAGGCGGCGGGGGATCCCCACGATTTGCGAGTCGACTACCGTTTCCTCTCCCAATATATCCGTGTCCCTTGAACTGATCCAGAGAATCGTTACAGTTCCTTGGCAGAACTCGACAACACCATCACCGCCAATTCTCTTCGAGCAGTCGTGCCGCCAAAGTCTTATTCTCTGTCCGTGGATATAATTACCCGAGAAACCCCTGAGAGGGGCGACAATTCTGGTAAAGGACATGTTCGACATCGCTGGCACCAAGACAACACTCTGCAACCGAGCTTGGACAGAGTACCATCCAGTCGCGACCCAGACGGCACCTTGCATCCAGCGTCTTCAAGACCTCGGCGCCTGGATTGTTGGCAAGACACGTCTCAATGCCATGGTTATTCGCGAGAAGACCATGGAGTGTGTCGAGTTCCTTGCCCCGTACAACCCGCGAGGTGATGGCTATCAGACATCGTCGGGCAGCAGCAGTGGGAGCTGCGCTGGTGTTGCGGCTTACCCGTGGGTCGACTTCGCCATTGGGTCCGACAGTATGTGGCCTTCTTCCGCCCCTTGTTGTTTATGCCGGGCTGACATTTTGATCTAGCAAACGGGAGCTGCCGCAAGCCCGCGTACTGGAACGGCTGCTTCGCGGTCCGGCCGACCCATGGTGTGCTTGACACAAGCGGTGTTGCCTCATTCTGCCCGTCCGTTAAATCCATGATGCTCTGCATGTCCCGTAATTATGGGTCGAGAGAGCCGAGACTGACGTTTAGCTAGGTTTTACGATGTGCCCACATTCTTCGGCCGCGATGTATCACTCCTACGTAAGTTTGCTACTCTCTGGTACGGAGATTCAGAGAGGTTGATCAAGCAACCAACTCGCAGCGCCGTTAGATACCCACCCCCAAGCTAATTGTCGATCAACTTCACGTTGACCAACCGTCTAATTACAGGTTGGCACCAGAATTCTCTACCCCACCGATTATCTCCCCACGCAGAATGCGGGCCAAACCCGTCTCATTCATTCTTTCGTCAAGGACTTGGAAAGCCTCCTGGGTATCAAGAGAACAGAGCTATCACTCGCTGACATGTGGCGAGAATCCAAACCCGATTCGGTGGAAGAAACGGACCTCGCCGAATATCTCAAGACGGTATTGCCCCCTCTTCTCTCCAAGTATTGAATCGGGATGCTGATACCACCATACATAGGCCGGGACCTTACCGTACTACAAGGACGCCGTCCAGATTGCGAAGGATTTTGTCGACGGTTACAAACAGAAATTCGACAAAGCCGCTTTCCTCCACCGTGACCTACGTTGGCGCTGGTAAGCCTTCAGAATCCCTCTTTACGTGTGCTTGTAGGCTTCAGGATAATGACACATGATAGGGAAATGGCGGACAACGTCACCCCCGAAGAGAGAGACGAGGGATGGGAACGCATCTACACTTACAGAAAGTGGCTTCTCGACAACGTCTTCCTTGAAGGGACAGTCCTGGTCCTACCCGTGGACGAAGGCAAGCCAAGCTATCGTGATGATCCTCCGCCGTGAGTCCTACCCTTCTCCGAGAAAGATTTACGCTAAACCTGGCAATCCTCCAGTCCCTTCGGCCTCCTCGGTGGGTTTTCGCCGCTTTACGTGTCCCCAATCGCCGGGACGCCCAAAATCACCGCGCCGAGTAAGTGCATCGCAATCGCAAAAAGAAGGGAACAATACAAAGTCCTCACAAGCATACGCATAGTCAGCGAAATATCCTATCATTCGCAAATCTCCCAGCGAGAAGAGCCGCTTCCGATCAGCGTGTCTCTAGCCTCGGCTCCGGGTGAGTCCTTATCCCTTCATTTCGAGACCTGTCGAGCTCTTGTGTCTGACGCAACCATTAGGCACCGACCTTGCCCTTGTTGATCTCATGCACAAAACGCTGGAGCATGGGAAGAAGCCTGTCAAAGTTCAGACTGGCCGGTCCATATTCGGTGGATGAGTGCGTTTGCCAGTGTTCAACGCGAGGTGACGCAAAGTGGGGCTGAACTCTCGCATGGGCAACTTATTATGTACAGTATACTAGGTAATTGCATGTTGAATTTGTAGTCTGTAGCATTTTCAGGATGACGTTGATATGTGAGGTGGATCAAAGTTTCAGCTGCCATTGACTAATTACCTATCCTAATTCAGCCGACTTAACCCCCCTCGCCGTGACCGAAAAAAGCAGCAGACCAATTCCCGGGGCTATTTACTGTTCTACAAAAATGAAAAGAGACCAAGAAAAATAAACCAAGAAACTCGGAGAAGGCGGAAAACAATCACTCGGGGAAGGTGGAAGAGTACGGAAGGAGTAGATTTGAAAACATGAAAGAAGGTATACAAATAATAAATCGAAGAAATGACAACACGATGAAAAAGAGTAAATCAATTAAAGTTTGTTGAGACTTGATCGAATGTCAATGGATTGGATTTCAGCTAGTTATCTGTTTTCGTCTGCCGTTTTTTTGGCCACCGCGAGCCCATCCACCCCCTCCCCCCCCCGCGGTGCCACAAGTAAGGCAGCCCCGACCAGCAAGGCTCGGGGTCGATGACTCGATGGCAATTCGAGCAGGTGTTGTTGCCTCGGCGCTTTTCAGCAAGCCTCCTCCCTTCTACGCATTCAACACCTGGAATGCACAAGAAAGTCACACGGCCAGTTGCTCCATAAGACCTGCCCATATTAGTTCCAAGTTCGGCGACACTCCTTTAAGCTGTACCTCATGGGTAAGTCTTCAATCCAGGCATACATGAACACGCCTATCTGGATTGACATATTGACCTATGTATTTTCCATCGATGATGCCAGCGAGTATCTGTCGAACTTCATTCAGCACTCCAAGCGAGGCGCGAGGACCAATCTTTTTCCAAGAGTTGAGTAGACTGACCGCCGTGGGCTGAAGCTCAACGCCAAAATCCTCAGAGCCGTAGAAAACGATGTGGCTAAGGAACTCGGGTTGAAAGGTTGGATCCTGCTCGAGGATGTTCCTACGGAAGTCTTCAAGCTTCGGTCCTGTGATTTTGTCCCCATGGCGGATTGAGTAGAGAGTGAAGGGGGTAAGCTGCTGCGAGGCTGCAAAATTAAGATCCGTGCTCAATGGTGAGTGCTTTAAGTATGCTCATGTTAGTACTAGACAGGCGCGCGTAGGACTGGGAAAGACAGGGCCGCATACGCAATTGACTAGGAGGTAGGGGACATCGTTGAGGACCACGGTGAGGTCTTCTTTCACGGTCCTGGAACCCCCGATGGTTTCCATATTGCCTACGTCCGAACAAATGATCCTTGATTAGGAGAGGGAGGGGCTGTACGCCGTCAGCTTAGAGAAAGCTCAACCAGAGGGGTTGAAAGGTTGCCGACGACCAAAGGATAGGTAAATCTATCGGCAGTTAAGGGAGGTAGTGAGGATAGGACTGTACGAAGAAAGACATTCCTATCACCGTTTGGGAGTTCGTACCTATTACCAAACCACGGAACACGTTTGTTGCTGTGGCACAACGGTGGGCGACGCAATGAGGTCTTGGTTCCGGGTGTAGTAATGTTGGACCTATAGCAAACAGTAAGCAACTCGTTTTCCAAGATACGAAATTCGGCATCTGCGCTCCTGCCTTCTTCACAATGGCGCGAGAATTCCAACACCGGTATATGATGATCACGCGCAGGCAGGTTCCCAAACTCAAAATGTAACAATCGGGTCATGTGTTGTCATACCCAGTGGTAATGGCCGCCTAGCTGCGAGATGTGAGACGACCGCCGAGTGAAATTGGTTTGCGTCGAAAAGCGCAACTCCCAGAATGATGATTACAGAAACATGGTGAGTACCCCCATCAAATTCAGGCAAACAAGAGGCGGGGCTACCTTGCATTTTGGGCGGTGCTGAAATAGTTAATACTGTGGTTCCGGATACGTGTTCTCGGCCTCCCCACAAGAACGGTATCTTGTCTTTGTTGTTCAAAGGGGGGGTATATTTGGTCCTCGTGGTTATTCCGATACTGTGTGGACAGTCAGCTCGGTTCCATCCTCCCAATTTACAACCCGCCGTGTAAAATTTCTGAAGAGGTCAACTATACCATTTATCGCTAAATAACGCTAAAAGAACTTAGTACATATCTAATTGTATCACGGGTGTGCACAACTGACCACTCTGTAACATCGTCAATGAAGGGCGGTGGTTCGAACTTTCAAGTCCAGGATTTGTGTTTAGGAATTAATTACACTGTCACGACAAGTGACTTCTTGGGGTAACATGATATGATAATATAATGTAAGGTGCTTATCAACATTGCACCTCGGGCAGTTCGGTGGCCGCTGTATGTTATAATACCGGGATATGATTAACCAGCGTTCTGCCGCGACTTGCCATGACAGGGGTTTGGAAGCCCTAAAGCTGACTCGTAATTGTGTACAATTTTTGTGATGATAGACCGCCCACTCAGCCAGGTATGTCTCAACCGAGGTCCGTGGCGCCCGTGCCTGGATGTACGTGGCCGCCTGACTGATGGCTAGCGGAACGAAGTTGGACCCTACGACGAGGACAACGGGCTCGTTAGTCGTTGACAATATTGACAATAGAGGTGAGAACGAAATTGAAACCGCCTCTGGTACTACCACTAGCAACACATCGTGATCACAAAATAAAAATGCAAATACCTTCGCCGCTCTCAAATTTAAAATATCCCTACTGTGCTACAGAGTATAGGGTACACCCCTACCCCAGCAAGTATAACGGTGGTTATTCGTTATCCTCAATGACTACCTTGGGCCTCGATGTCCACGTTTGATGCCCTCCTTGAGCCTCGCTAGGTCCGATGATGGCAATAAAAGTCGTGGTCCAGCCATAATGCGCCACACTTACATAGGTACCTACCTAGGTACCCAAGTAATTAATTACGTGTGGGTCTCGCTGTGGTATCTCGCTGTGATCAAGAAAGCGGCAGACCAAGTCCCTGGATCATTTACTTTTCTACAAAAGTGAAAAAAGACTAAGAATACATCAAGAAAAGTGAAAGATGACTAAGAAGAGTAAATCAAGAAAAAGTTTAAAAAAAAGCGAATCAAGAAAGTGAAAAAGGACAAAAAAGAGTCAATTAAACAAAGTGAAAGAAGATAAAAAATAATAAATCAAGAAAATGAAAAAAGACAAAAAAGAGTCAATTATTTCCCACCGTCGTAGAGGTGGTTGCAGCATCGTTCGTCCTGTGGTATTTTAGTGCGGAACACAATCGCAAGGCGTGGTTTGGTTAATTTTTTAGGGTTTGTTGTGAAGGTCACTCATCCTAGATCCCCGGAGGTGTTTTTGCTGCCGCGCGTAGATGGGAGGAATTCACCCTGGGACAACGGGATATATACTGGCATCAGGACGGCAAGAGAGAATATGTGCGATACGGTGATAACATAGTATTTAATTAGCGGCCAAATGTGATGCCACTAATCGTCCCATAGTTCGCTCCAATCTGCATGCCTTTCTTCTGGCCCCCGAAGTTGTTGACCACATGAGCGTTGTCTTTCTGGGCATTCTCGGCTGCGGTATGGATGCCTGAGAGGAGTTCTTGGAGCAATTTTCGTGATTCGCCCAAGACGGTCTGTTCGATTGCCACCTGACTGATCGCACTAGTTCGGTCGGCTTCCGTTTCATTTTCCTCTTGCTTCGCCATACAGAGTGCTCCCAGCTTGGTATTGACCTCGGCCAGTTGTTTCTCCGTCGTAGCAATGGAATCTGCAATGTCGGCCTCCTGCTTCGATATCGCCACTATGATCTCCTCGGTTGCTCGCTTCTGCTGAAGGGAACTATGTCTGCCGATAGGTAAGTGGTTGGTCATGAAGAGTTTGGGGGCCTCGCTTACAGGGTTGCAGTGCAAACAACGGAGGTGAGAGTGAGCTTGCAATGTTGCAGCTGCTCCGACATGGACTTCACGTGGCCTTGTTTGAGGAAGCCGACCATTGCGCGATCCCGCAGAGAGAGCTTCCCGTCATCGCTGTGCCTGGTCCAGCGACCGAGAGTGGCTCTGAACCTGTCACATGACTCTCCGCAAGAGGTGGTCGCAGTCTTGGATTGAGCGAGGACGGCGTCGCCAAGTGACTGCCACTGCGCTTCGGATACGGCCTGGAGTGAAACAAGGGCCTGGTCCACGGAGAGGAGATCATTCCTGAGTGACTTGAGGGCTTCGGGGGCATCGACGATCTTCTGGATGTCCTCGAGGAGAAGGCGTATACAATGCACTGCCGGGGTAGCAATGCCTACGACGCCAGCTGTAATGCTCAACGGGTCCATCGTGAACGGTACAGCAACTGAGGAGGGCCAGAGGCGTCCGTTGTCCACACTTCGGGCAGCACCAGGCTGTAATTGCTGCCAGAGGAGGTTGTCCTCTGGCTGAGCCATTGGATCACGTGCGATAGGCATCATTGGGCAGCAATGTTCAGCCGCATCATCCTCATCTTCATAGCAACAACATCACCAGCAGCCTGTCGGACTGTCGTTCGGCAGGATCGTCGACAACAAACTCGATCACAAGTTCACGACGTGACGACAATGTCGCGAACGCCCGTGGTGTCTTTCGAGGCCCAGGACCAGGGTATCCAGGTGGGGCAGAATTATGGGTCGATCAAGACGGAATTCCACCTGCCAGTGGGTAGGGTTCCCCTGGTTCCTGCCACAGCTAGTTATTAACGTTCTGTTCTTTCCCAGAACGACCAGAGACGCCGCCGCAACCGTGCGCGAATATCCCCTTCTCTCGCGATCCCGATTTCGTCGACCGCGGAGACATTCTCGACCAGATCGACCAGCGATGTTCCGAGCCGGCTGGTCGGGTGGCCCTCGTAGGCCTCGGCGGCGTGGGCAAATCGCAACTGGCCATCGAATACGCTCACCGAATTGCCGCGGGCCAGCCTGATAAATGGGTATTCTGGGTCCACGCTGGCACAAAGGCGCGCGTCGAGGAAGGCTTCAGGATGATCGCCGACGCCGTCAAGCTTGCCGGCCGTAACCAACCAAAAGCCGACATCTCACGGCTTGTATATAGCTGGCTGTCCAATGAACGGAACGGGGAATGGATTCTAGTCCTCGATAGCGCTGACGACGGCGACGTATTCTATAACGTGGATCACGCCTCTAGCGCAACGAGTGGCGATACGGGCGAGAGGCGGCCGTTTGCGACATACCTGCCACAAAGCCGAAACGGATCGATTCTCATAACCACACGCAACAAGGACTTGGCTTTCAGGCTGACTGGCCGCCGTCAGAACATGATCGATGTCGGCCCGATGGCGCAGGCGGATGCACTTTCACTCCTGGAGAAAAAGCTGGGAACGCCGGCGAATCCAGATGTGGCGGCCGATCTCGTGGAGGCGCTCGACCTCGTTCCGTTAGCGATCAGTCAGGCGGCCGCGTACATCCAGGCACGAGCGCCACGGACCTCGGTTGAGAAATACCTGGCCGACTTCCGGAAAAACGAGGGTAGGAGGGCCCGGCTACTGCGGTACGACGGCGGCGAGCTGCGACGGGAAGGAGGCGCGTCGAACGCAATTCTGATGACATGGCGGATGTCTTTTGAGCATATCCAGTCCAAGCGGCCATCGGCGGCGGATCTCCTGTCGCTTATGAGCTTTTTCGACCCACAAGGTATCCCGGGGTGGGTGTTAAGGGGTTCCAGAACCGCCAACACAATGCAAGGAGGAAACCTAAACGAGGCCGGAGATGGGATGTCGGACGACAGCGGCGGCACTACAAATAATCTTCTGGACGACAACACGGACACAGACGATAATTCAGACGGGGATGTCGACGACGGATTTGAAGATGATGTGGCTATGCTAAGGGACTACTGTCTTATCGCTACCACCGGAACAGGGGACGAGTTTGAGATGCACGGGCTTGTACAATTATCGACAAAGAAGTGGCTCGAAGAGTTTGCGCGGCGAGAGACGTTCGAACAGCGTTTTATCGAGCGACTTGGAGCCTCGTTCCCAACGCCGGAATACGAGAACTGGGCAATGTGTCAGGGTCTCTTCGCACATGTTCAAGTGGCACTGGATTACCGACCTAGTGGAGAGACGGCTGCAACATGGGCAGACCTTTTACAGAACGGGGGGCAGTATGCATGGTTGCAAGGGCAATACAGGGTTGCGCAGCAGATGGCAGGCAAGGCGAGGGAGGTTAATCAGAGGATATTTGGAAGAGAAGATGTGGCGACTCTAGCAAGTGTATCGCTATTTGCCGCGATCCTTATGGCCCAAGGCAAGTGGTCCGAGGCCGAGAAGCTACAGGTACAGGTGATAGAGGCTCGGAAGACCAAGCTCGGGGCTGATCACCCCGATACCCTGACGAGCATGAACAACCTAGCTTACGCTTGGAAAGCTCAAGGTCGAGATGTAGATGCTTTGGTACTGATGGAGGACTATGCCCAGGCTCGGCGGCGAGTGCTTGGGGAAGCGCATCCACAGACACTGCAGTCTTTGGCCGCTGTTGTTGATTGGAAATCCGAAATCACTGGTTAGACGTTATATGGGGCAAACGAATATTAGCCACATGTATATCACGAAGGAATTAGGCTCCAATTGATGGGTTTGAACAGGTTGGTTGAACTGGGCTAAAGCGGCCATGTTCCCTGTCTTGGTTCCCCCATTGAACTTTTTTTGGGCTGGATTTTATCTCAGCATCTCAGTCACAAGCCTCTGGTGCTTGGTCCGTGTGCATTTACCCCACCCTAACGATTCCCACCAATCACAACGCATGTACATGAATAGCGCGAGCTCGTCCAAGGCGATTTGGCGGGGATTTAGCATTTCGAGTTCCATAAGATAGGGAATTAATTGTTACTCTACAAGTATCTATAACGCTTGCTTGAGTGACAACACAACTCTGCAAACTGCCTTCAAAACCAGCCCGTTTTATGTGATTATTAACCTATTTCATGATCAGTGAATACTATATCTCAATATCTCACTACTGTTAAATCATGACCACCAAAAATATCCTCATCACCGGCGGCGCCGGCCTCGTCGGCCCCCTCCTCGCAGCCCGTCTCCTATCTACCCCAGACCACCACGTCCTCCTCACCGACCTCGCTACCCCATCCACGCCCCTGGGCACCACCCACCCAGAGAACCTGACCACTCTCCAAGGCGACATCACCTCGCCCGACTTCGTGACCACCCTCGTCACCCACCCGGCCCTACAACCGCTGCACGCCGTATACATCCTCCACGGCATCATGTCGGCGGCTGCCGAAGCCGACCCGGCGCTCTCCCAGCGCGTCAACGTTGACTCGGTGCGGCTACTAACGGATGCCCTTCTCGTACACCACCCACGGGGCTCGGTCCGAGTAATCTACACCTCCTCCCTAGCCATATTCGGCCCCCCCTTTCCCCCACCATCCCCAGCAACATCATCATCCCAAGTGACCACCACCAAACAAGGCATCATCCCCCCCACCCCCCAATCCACCTACGGCACGCATAAACTCCAAACCGAACTCCACCTCAACAACCTGCACCGTCTCGGCGCCTTCCACAACACCGTCCTCGCCCGCTTACCCACCCTCTCCGTCCGCCCGGGCAAACCCACCGGTGCCGCCTCCTCCTTCCTAAGCGGTATCATCCGCGAACCGATGGCCGGGGTCGAAGCCATCGTCCCGTTGACGGATCGGTCGTTCAGGGCGTTCTTGGCGTCCCCGCGGACGGTGGTGGAGAATTTGGTGAGGGTTTTGGAGTGGGAGGAAGGGGTGCTGCCGGAGAGGCATGTGAGGTCGGTGGTGTTTCCGGGCGTGGCGGTTAGTGTGCAGGAGTTGAGGGATGCGTTGGGGAAGTTTGGGGGGGAGGAGAAGGTGGGGTTGATTCGGGAGGTGAGGGATGAAGGGTTGGAGGGGATTTTGAGGGGGTGGGGGGAGGAGTATGAGGTTGGGGGGGCTGTGGAGTTGGGGTTGGTGAGGGATGAGAGTGGGGAGGGGTTGGTGAGGGAGTATATTGAGAGTTTGGGTGTTTAAGGGGTTGATCTTGGGGGGTTTATCCGTCGGGATGATGAGTATGACGGTTTTGATTCAATGGACGCGACCATGCCAACTTCAAATCTTGAATATCTGAACTTATATGGACGGGTCTCGAGAGATATGTGGCTGATAAACTGCGTAAAATGTATGTCGGTACCTCTAAACTCCGGTCGGATACAGGACTGTTAAATTTCAGGGCCGTGGGCGAGCAGTGCACGATGAGACAAATTCTGAGGAACACAAGCTTAATCCCGATTAACGCCATTAATTACCCCCCTTCGAGAACCTTTGAAATGTATGGACGAACAAGACAATTTCTGGTCTTAATTACCCTGTGACGTCGATAGACCTCATCTCGTGAAACAAATGCCGGATCGACTCCCGAATAAATTGTCCGCTCAAACTACCGGATCCCACATTGCCCGGACATAATTCCGGCAAGCTCCCGAAGATCATCTGTCGTTCGAAAATATCCGGCTAAGCTCACGGTCCCTGTTCCATGGGATGGTAACCATAACACCAATAACACCCCCACTAAGACCCCAACTTCTCATAAGACATTAATATACCGGCCAACAATCTCTGGGTATGTCATCCATGCATTGTTTTCACGTCGATATTAACCCGGCCGCCGCATCTTCGGGTCTGTCGCGCAGTTATGAACACGCTTATGAACACCAACGCGGACCCGGAGAATCGAGCCCAGTTTGGTGTAGATGGTCGAAAAGGTGGTGATCCATGCCTGAAGGGTTCCCGAATTACTTTCCGTGTCATGTGATAGTGCCCATCATCCGAAACTTAAAGAACTGGGGTTGAGTCGTGCGTGAGGAAACAGAGATATATAAATCACCCTCAACAGCAGCACCTCATCCCGTCTTCCAATGCCATCATCGGGCCGTTCCGAGCAGCAGTGGTAATCCCCTCCCGCGAAACGCCACTTACACCACAGCGTCACATCGTCATCTATGTGTCGTGACACTTGACTTCATCACCACCAACAACCCTAATCCAGCACACCACCAACCACAACACCACCACCAACATCACCAACAAACCACCACCATGACCGTCCGCACCCTCCCCTCGCGTCCCACCAAAAAGCCCCCCTCCCACACCCACACCCCCCCCGTCCGCCTCCTCAAATCCCTCCTCTCCCTCCTCTCCCCCTTCACCTACCTCCACCTCTCCCTGCACCACCCCCTCTGGCACTTCCTCGAACACCACCTCTACGCCCTCCCCAACCCCCCGCCCCCCCGCACCCGCACCCGTCCCATGGAAGTCCTCTGCGTCGGTTTACCGCGCACAGGTACCGAGTCCCTGCAACAGGCGCTCATGGCGCTGGGGTATGAACATACTTATCATGGGTGGGATGTGGTATATGATGAGGAGTGTTATGCGCCCGGGTGGGTGGAGTTGGCGAGGCGGAAGTGGTATCCTGCTTCGGCGGTTCCGGCTTCGGACCTTTTCGGGGAAGGGGGTAAGGAAGGGGGAGTGAAGTTGAGACGGGGCACAGCAAAGATGCTTGCGGAACAGGCGCAGACGGTGCATACCATTAGCGCGGGGGAGTTTGATAAGCTGTTGGGGCATAGTGTGGCGGTTACGGATGCGGCGGCGAGTGTGTTTGCGGCGGACTTGATTGCGGCGTACCCTGAGGCGAAGGTGGTGTTGAATATGAGGAGGGATTTGGACGGGTGGGAGAGGAGTTTGGAGAATACGCTGGTGCATGCGAATGAGAGTTGGGGGTTTTGGTTGGCGAGTTGGTTGGATCGGGAGTGCTTTTGGGCGTGGCATGTGTATGAGCGGTTTTTGTGGCCGGTGTTGTTTAGAGCGCCGGATGGGAATATGAAGAGGGCGATTAGGGCGAATGCGCGGTGGGTGCAGCGGGGTAAGTTTCTCTGGCTTGTTTCCTTTTCTAGGTGTTATCGAGACGCCTGCTAATAAGTGAGCTAGAACACGCCAACATGATCCGCGGCCTGGTCCCCAAAGACCTCCTGCTGGAGTGGTACATCGAGGACGGTTGGGAGCCCCTGTGCCAGTTCCTCGGCAAGCCTGTCCCGGACGTCGAGTTCCCTCACGCCAACGCCCTCAACACCGGCTGGAAGGCCCGCGAAGACCAGGCCAACAAGCGCTGGATCGAGCGCGCGTTCCTCAACATGATCATCTTGGGCTTTGCCCTCACGGCTGTGACGGTGGCGCTGCGGAGATATGTTTTGTGAGTTTGGCCTCAGGGCTAAGAACTTTCTGAAGTTAGACTGGCTGGCGGGACTTCTTGCCGGTCATCGTGATATGGTGGAAAGAAAGATCTGTGTGATAGAGGCGCTGTCAGCTTTTGGGTGTAGCCACCAAGCGTACTTGGATGTAATACAACTTCATGACGGGTTTACTGACAAAGAAGCCGTGCGGTTGTGGGGTGTGTGTATGTATGTGATTATGTACATGGACGCACCAGGAATCAGTGTTTATCTCGGCAGGAAATACCAAGGAATAACCAAACCTCTGAAATTCCCAACCCCGGCGTTGCCCGCGCGCCCGACGAGATCCGTCCGTAAGAAAATGCCCAGGGTGTTGTTAGTGTTGGCATCAACGTCCTGTTCCATATTCTGAGGAACCTCGACTGCATTCAACAGATTTCTGGTCAGCGAGCCCTAATATTAACCCAACCACCCTCAATTTTTCACCACGGCCACATGTACTCCTCCACATCTTGGTAGGTATCCACGATGGAATCACCAAATTTGTCCTGGTGATATCGGTAACGTACTTTATCAGCGAGCGGGACATATCAGCGAGCGGGACACTAAAGTCTTG
>NW_026944169.1:0-13513 GCF_033296635.1 Dichotomopilus funicola
ATCGTCTTCAAATCCGCCGTCTAGAGTGTCGTCTGCAACATCATCCGCAACATCGTCTATATCATCGTCCGTGGTATCGCCGCTATCATCCGACTCCCCGTCTCCCGCCGCGTCTATATCCCGTGCCCGTGCCGTGTCCGTAGTGGTTCTAGGAGGTTGTAAAACCCATCCAGGGATACCTTGTCGGTCGAAGAAGCTCATAAGCGACAAGAGGTCCGCAGCAGTGCGCCGCTTCGACCGGATATGGTCAAAGGATATCTGCCATGTCGTGAGGATCGCGTTGGACGCGCCTCCATCCCGTCGCAGGTCGCCGCCGTCGTACCCCAGCAGCCGGGCCCTCCTACGCTCGTTTTCCCGAAACTCAGCCAGGTATTTCTCAGCCGAGCTCCGCGGCGCCCGTGCCTGGATGTACGCGGCCGCCTGGCTGATGGCTAGCGGGACAAGGTCGAGCGCCTCCACGAGATCGGCCGCCACATCTGGATTTGCCGGCGATCCCAGCTTTTTCTCCAGGAGTGTAAGTGCATCCGCCTGCGCCATCGGTCCGATATCGATCATGTTCTGACGGCGGCCAGTCAGCCTGAAAGCCAAGTCCTTGTTGCGAGTGGTTATGATAATCGATCCGTTTCGGCTTTGTGGTAGGTATGTCGCAAACGGCCGCCTATCGCGCGCATCGCTGTTAGTCGCGCCGTGGGCATGATCTACGTTATAGAACACGTCGCGGTCGTCGGCGCTGTCAAGGACCACAATCCATTTGCCGTTCCGTTCATTGGACAGCCAGCTGTACACAAGCTGTGGGATATCGGCTTTGGGTTGGTTACGGCCGGCAAGCTTGATGGCGTCGGCGATCATCCTAAAGCCCTCTTCGACGCGCGCCTGTGTGCCAGCGTGGACCCAGAACACCCATGTATCAGGCTGCCCCGCGGCGATTCGGTGGGCGTATTCGATGGCCAGTTGCGACTTGCCCACGCCGCCGAGGCCCACGAGGGCCACCCGACCGGCCGGCTCAGAGCATCGCTTGTCGATCTGGTCGAGAATGTCTCCGCGGTCGACAAAATCGACATCGCGGGAGAAGGGGATGGTCGCAAACGGTTGCGGCGGCGTCTCTGGTCGTTCTGGGAATGTCAGTGGGTACAGCATCCCTCGGCTCGGGCGCGCCAAATCTTACCCGGCGGTAGATGGAATTCCGTGTTGATTGACCCATAATTCTGCCCCACCTGGATACCCTGGCGCTGGGGCCCGAAAGACGCGGAGGGCGTTTGTGACATCTCTGCGATCGAGTCTGTTGTCGACCATCCTGTCGAACGACGGGCTGCTGGTGATGTTTTTACCATGCAGGTGAAGGTTATGCGGCTGATCATTCCTGCCCAACCAGCCCGTCACCATCTGCCCACCGTGAGGCTGGGTCAGCTCTCTCTTTCAGCCTCAGTTGCGTGCTAGCCACAGCGAGTGTGGCGTAGCTGATGACTCAGACACCAACATGACCCCTCCCTGACCTGCTTCGCGAAGATTCATGCCGACAAGCCAGAATATCGCAGCATCGCAGCATACCAATGGCTCCGCAACTCGCTCCCTCACAACGTGAACAGGTCCATGCTATGATACTCCGTGACTTGCCCAATGACGTGATAGCCGAAACCGTCGAGTACAGTAAGCGCGCAGTTCGCAGAATCCGATTGAGACTTCAGCGGTTCGGAACAACGACAAGCCCCCCGAACCGCGTAGGCCGCGAGTCGAAGATAACGCCCCTCATGCGCGATGCATTCCTTGAACAGCTAGCAAATCGACCCGATATGTTTCGATACGAGATGATCGATTTCCTGTACGATAGTTTCGGCCTCGAGGTGTCCCCGGCCACCATTTCTCGAACCCTGAAGACGGAAAGATGGACCAGGAAGACCAATGGCCGTATAGCGAAACAACGGAACCCGGAACTACGGGAGCTGTACCTCTATAAACTTTCTGATTGCCGATCGTATCAGCTGGTCTTTATCGACGAGTCTGGCTGTGATAAACGGGGCGGACACCGACGCCAGGGATGGGCGCCGAGTGGAGCAACGCCTGTGCAGGTTGACGAGTTCAACCGGGAACAACGGTTTCAGATTCTTGCTGCGTATACACAGCGTGGCGTTAGACTGGCGCGTATCTACCCTGGATCCACCGATGCTGTTATATTTGAGGATTTTATTGACCAGCTGCTGCACCACTGTGGTAAATGGCCGGAGCCGAATTCGGTCCTTTGTTATGGATAATGCCTCCATCCATCGCTCAGAGAGACTTGAGCAAATGTGCATCGACGCTGGAGTAAGGCTCATTAAACTGGCGCCCTACTCGCCAGACATGAACCCGATCGAGGAGCTTTTTGCAGAGATCAAGACATACATCAAACAGCAGCGGTGTGACGGATCGTCTCTCAACCACACTCTGAAAGGGTTCACTGAAGGTATGACGTAAGGGTTGTGATCCGGTGAAGCCAAAAGGTTCACAACAAGATAATGATCTGGTCTCAATGTTCACAGCGTCGTGCAAGTTGCAATGAACAAGTTGTATTGCTTACTGGAGAACTCCCAGAGTCCTCCAGAACGAGTGACTATATATCACCTGGATCACCATTCTTCCCTAGTGATCCCTGGTGTCGGCTCACCTGGATCACGATGCCCAGTCTGGTCCTGATCATGATCCCGTTTTAATTGGCTACTTAATGATTGGCTGTCAGTCCGTCCTGCATTCTGACTTGTGGGTCCTTTGGCCGTTCCTCAGGCCAACCCATGACAGTACGGCTGGAATATGGGCGACCCTTTTGTATAGCGGGGGATGGTATGCATGGTCGCAAGGGAGATACGATATTGCGCAGCAGATGGTGGGCAAGGCAAGGAAGGTTCGTCAGAGAAGATTTGGAAGAGAAGATGTGGCGACTCTGGCAAGTATATCGTTATTTGCCTTGGTCCAGAAGGACCAGGGCCGGTGGTCAGAGGCCGAGAAGCTGGAGGTGCAGGTGATGGAGACGAGCAAGACCAAGCTCGGGGCCGATCACCCCAACACGCTGTCGAGCATGAATAACCTAGCTTTCACTTGGCAAAATCAAGGTCGCCACGCAGATGCTTTAGCACTGATGGAGGACTGTGCCCAGGCTCGGCGGCGAGTGCTTGGGGAAGAGCACCCATATACGCTGTTGTCTTTAGCCGCTGTTGCTAAGTGGAGTAGCTAGTTATTTATTTATAAGGAATCTGGAGTCACCATGGTATAAGTGCATAACTTGCAGTTATCCCGTGTTACCCTTTGCAGCGTTGATTGGCTGGCGTCTGCCAACCTCAAACTCGCTTCCAGTGCTGAGCCGCGCAAGCCAAAAGCGGCGAGTGGGTTCTCCAGTTTTGGAGCTTACTTGTAGCTGTGCGGAGCTGGTACTAGCGCACAGTGTCAGCGACAGCCCAAGGGTGGAACTGGCCCGTGCGGAGAAAGTTTGAACTAAAAAATTCTGGACACTATTTTCGGTCCTTACTGTAAGCAAGCAAGCAAGCTTGATCTAGAGCTGATACAGGGTTGGGTTTTGCCGCCCCCCGCATCACGACCGAGTCAGAGTTGAGCGTGTTTGTTTCTGTTTCTCAGAAGCTTGAGTCACGACCTTACTGACGGTTTGTATGATAGTGCTTTGGGTGGCGTGATATTGGGGGTCCATCGATCTGGCCTGGCGTGTTTGTTTCTGTTTCTCAGATAGCTGAGTCAAGACCTGACTGTCTGATGATAATGCTCTCCGTGGCGTGTTTGTTTCTTAGAAACCGAGTCAAGACCTGAATGTTTGTATGATAAAGCCCTCGGTGGCATGATATTGGGGACATCGATCGATCTGGGTCTGACTAGGCTGGCCTGGTCTGGCTGGGCTGGAGTGCCTGGGTTGGGTGAGTTGGTGTTTGAGCTCGTTGTAGTCGTGCGACACGACGTCTGATGTGAGAATTATAGCCTCGAGAGCACTTTTCCAAGATTTGGTGGTTTGATGATACGTCTGGGTGGCGTGATATTGGGATCTAGGTCGGGCTTTAGGCTTTCGGTCTCAGTCTTGGGACGTCTGATGTGAGAAAGTGAAGTCTGCCATTCGTTAGTGAAGCATGTGCTAACCGATGTTTCCCGGTTTTGATAGCTGTTGGTGGTCTGATGGTATGTCGTTGGCCTTTCGCAAGACAGTTGCTGAGTCGCAAGGAGATACAACTGAGGGGGCCAGACTCCAGAGGATTGAATGAGAGGTAGTCGTGTGAAATGAGCTATCTGTCCGTCACGCTTATCTGTCGTGTGGATATTCGTCGTATAGTTATATATCGTGTGGTTATATATCGTGTGGATTTGTGAACACGCAGGTATAGATAATTACAGGTATCCATCGTGCGGACATATGAACTTGTAGGTACAGATACAAGTGTCCGTCGTGTGGATATCTGTCGTGTGGTCGTGTGGTTATTTGTCGTGTGGATATGTGAACTTGGAGTGTGGATATCGGTACTTTAGTTTGGCTTTGGTATGTGGCTGGGTCGAGGTAGCGGTGTTGTATACTCTGCACCTGGCTACGGCGAGTCATCATATCTGGAGAAGAAGGCTCGCTATGGCCAAAAAAAGCGGCACACCAAGTCCCTGGATAACTTTGCTAGAAAAGTGAAAAAAGACCAAAAAGAATAAACCAAAAAAGGGAAAGAAGAGAAAAGGGAATAAATCCAAAAAGTGAAAAAAGACAAACAAGAGTATATCAGTCAAAATTTACCAAGATTTGATCGAATGTTAATGGATTGGACTTGAGCTATCTGTTTTAGTGTGTCGCTTTTTTTTGGCCACAGCGAGGAAGGTCCTTCAGGACAGTTGATGACCGTCTCGACTGTCATTACTCGACCTGGGCCGTGTCGGGATTCGTTTTACGGACTATCCAGAGGGGGAGATTGGCTGGGAAGGGTACTGCGGGATAGACGGCGTGCTTTGTCATGTTGTAACCGTCAATACGCCCCTCTGGTGTTTACTTCTTGTGTGAAGTGGGCAGGCGACGTGAGATCTGAACGACAATATCTTCGAACAGCCCATTATGGGACCCGCGACTAATACCCGGATATTGGCGGGAGAAGTGGGCGACGACAGGGTCAATGTCACCTTCTCTCTGGTTATGACCAACTAGTTAGATATTCGCTACTTCAGAAGCAGCATTGTGCTTTCTCTAGGACGGAATAGACCACGTAGTACATCCATCTATAACGAAATATCAGATACCTATCCAACAAAACTAAATCAAGAAGAGTACAAAGTACGTCTCATAACAACCCAAAGGCCATTGACAAAAATATACGATCGTCTCAATCTTCCAAATATACCCCCCTACAATAGATACCTAGCGGCGGACAAAACACCATTACCGTCATGGACCAGCGAAATATAAACCCGTAATGCAACACCACAACCCTGCTGTCGTAGTTCTCGCCTACTTTTCACTGTGCACACGATTCCAAATGGTCAACGCCAAAAGGGTCCAGAGAAAGGGTTCTTCCACTCGCCATTATCGTGAAGACAATAAATGACCACGACAGGGTAGGCCAAGAAGCCAAAAAAACCTCCCTACACTCCCAGTGCACCCTCGGATGACAGCTGGCATGCTTTCACAGGCTTAACTCACCGTCAAACAACTCAATTAACACCTACCCTTAAATAACACATATAACACACACAAGCAGGTGACGGAACCGACAACAGTCAGACATAGCACATACACAGCCGTAGGATGAGAACAGCAGAGAGTAGAGGTATCAAGTCAATCAAGCCTTTTGATAACATAACAACTCCTAGACGCGGGCGGGGAACCCACGAAAGGAGATATAGGGGATACAATAAATACAAAACTCGAAATAAACGGAATAAGGGACAGGAAAGAAGTAAAGAAGGAAGAGGAGAATGTAAGAAGAAAAGGAAGGGGAAGCGGGAAGGGGAAGGAGGAGAAAGGGGGAAGAGAGAACGTAATTAACGAGAGGAGGTCCCATCCGTCTCTTTTAACTCTTAACTCCCTGCTCACCAGACATCAGAATCAACAACCTCCTCCAAAATACCACGAGACATCCTCACAACCACTCAGCTAGCCAGACATCAGATACACACCTCATCTCCCCCTTCCTTCCCTTTCTTCCCTTCCTCACCCACCCTAACCTCCCTCTCATTCTCCCTTTCCGCGTCTCTTCCACCCTCTAGTCAGACGGCTTAATAATAGTATACGTCCCATCAGGCGACGCAACAATCGTAATCCCACACGACTTCAAGAAAGCCGCCAACTGCTCAATAGCGTACCGTTCCTCGGGTGTTTTCGCATCGCTATGAATCAGCGTCTCAAACGCGATCTCAGCACCATCCAGGTTCGGGCAGGCGACAGTATCGACGCCGCCGTCCCGCTTTCCGGGGGTGAAGCTGCTGCCGGTGCCGGGCGGGGCCGAGATGCCCGTGACGCCGGCGATGTAGGTTAGCGCAGCCTTGATGGCGGCGATGTCTTGGAGGTCCTCGGTGGTTTTGTGTTGTTTGTTTTGCAGGCGGATGAGTTCGGCTTCGAGCTCGATGATGACTTGCTTGGGGTTGGAGGCGAAGTCCGGCGGGAGGACGAAGCCGCGCTTGCCCGGGGTGAAGGTGGAGCCCGAACCCGGGAGGGTGGCGAGGTACTTGAGGGCGGCTTTGATGGCGGCAATGTCCTGGCGGTCTTGCTTGGTTTTGTTTTTCTTGTTCTGCAGGCGGGTGAGTTCGGCCTTGAGCTCGGCGATGGCCTTCTTCGGGTTGGTGGTGAAGTCGGGGGGGAGCACGACGGAGCGCTTCTTGGTGCTGGGGTTGACACCGCCGCCGATGGGGGTGAGGAAGCATGGGGGTTGCTCGTTGAGGGGAACGTCGGTCAAGCACTCGGGGAGTTCTGGGTCTCCCGGGGTGATGGTGCCGGAGCCATCGCCGATGGTGATCTGTCGCTTGGCCTTGGTGCTGGGCTCGATGGGGCCAGTGATGGGAGCCAGTAGGCAAGGGGGTTGCTCGTTGACGGGGATGCCGGCCAAGCAGGTAGGGAGCTCGTCTCCGTCACCGGGGGTGATGGTCGTGGAGCCACCGCCGATGGTAGCCTGGCGCTTCGCCTTGGTGCTCGGTTCGATGGGACCGACAATAGGGGGAAGCAGGCAAGGCGGCTGTTCGTTGAGGGGGACATCTGTGAAACACGGAGGGTAGTTGTTGGGGTCGCCGGGGATGAAGACGCCCGACCCGGGTCCGATCCAGATTTGCCGCTCTTCGACTGTCTTTGCGACCGGCAGGGCCTGGACGGCGGCGAAGCCGACCAGGGACAACGCGAGAGTTGACCCAACCATGGCTGCGGTGATGGGGAGTTTGCCCTTTCTCGGTGAATAAGGGGTATTGACTAAGGTAAGGAGTTGCCGTGGGTAGGCGGCCAACAGGGTCAGGTGCAGGCTTCAAAGGGGCAGAGTCTGTGGCCGTAAAACCAACGCAAAGACCGGTCCCTCAACCTGGCGAAGGGCGTCGCGTGTTGATATACGTCGCGCAGCGCTGTGCAGATGCAATATCGTTAATCTGGCCTCTGTCGTCGTGGCCCACGGGCCGAATGATTATAGCAGCCATCGGCGACATGTCGCGGTGGTCCCGCTCGAGGGGCCACACGCAGCGCGAGCGAGCGTAGAGTGGCGGGAGTGGTGACATGGGCCGGCCGCATCACGATCGTTGTTCGTTTGGCGGCGATAATATAAGGGCAATATGAAATAGATGAAGTCGTGAAGGCGAGAACCGCGCTTACCAAAGTTGAGGGACGGTTCGGCGTATTTACCCGGGAACTCGGCCATCCCAGGCCGTCCCCTTTGGCCAGATTTGGGCGCCGCGCCTGGGCTTTTGGACGGCAAAGCTGGAAAGCGACTAAAGCAGGCGAGTCAAAAGGTAAGGTAGCACCCCTAGAAAAGATGTTAATTGCCTTGACATTCTCTGCGACCAGAGCCCAACCGGCCAGTTTGGGCCATCGGCAGCGCAGGGCCGTGATAAATCGACAGGTCTGTTTGGGTGAGGCCTGCGGGAAACGCCGTGATGGGCTATTTTTGGGTTTTGTCGTGGTTTGACACGTCCCTATTCCTGGTTATCCTCCCCATGGGGTCTCCGCCGTCGTTCGTGGCACCCGGTTCATGGGCACGTCCACATCCGCAGCGATATTGCTGCAGTGGTAGTCGCTAGCCAGTATGATAGCCGTCGCATGGCCAAGACACCGAGAATAGACCAGCATTCGACGCTCGAGGGCGTACCACCCCCATGGCTGCATCTGGTCGAGTTGACCGGACAAAGGGGTTTATGGTTGCTCCAGCAGCTCGCCGGAGCAGCGGGACGAACAGAAGGAGAAGTCCGTTTCGGTTCGACGAGACACTGGCCTTCATCGTTGGTGGCTACTGTGACATGCCCGCGGTCACTTTACCCGGGGCCTTGGCCCTGCGGCCTGTCCAGCAATGTCGTCTCGCTGGCTCTCCCTGCTCAACACTTGCTGAGCGGCTAACTAACATACTGAAGAGCGATGTTATGACAAGGTGCCGTAAGGAGCTGCCGTCAATGAGTCCTTGGCGTTGGTGTTGCGGGGACAATGGTGCATGCAACGAAGATCGTCCAAGAATAGAAATAAAGTTGGATGAGTAGCTAGACGACCCGGGTTTTTGGAAGTCGTGCCTCATCTCGTTCCGGGAATGAGGAAAGAGACCCGCCGGGACGGCTGGACCCCGTCGTGCCCGTTTGTTGCATCTGGATTGATCCGGCCAGATCCAGGTATGGATCGACGGCAGTCTGTCCAGGCGAGGCGCGACATTGAAATCGCGTTTTTTCTGCTGAGTTTTCTGTGTAGCTTCACTGGTGTAGCTTCACTGGTGTGTCTTCACTGGTGTTTGAGCACGCCGTGTCTGTGGGACAATTTGCGTTGCAGCCGGTTGGGTCTTAGGAAGACGTTCCGCGTCAGGGTTTCGTTACGGAGGTTTGTTAGATGAATCCAGTCAAAACCGTTATCACCCCACCACAACTCGCATTATACGAATATTTTCCAAACCGATTGTATCTCTACTCTGCACAACCACCAGAAATTAAGTCAGTCAGCCGAGAAAGTGAAGATTGAATCTTCGACTCCATCTTCCATTCAATCTTCCATTCAATCTTCCATTCAATCTTCTAAGTATTCAATCTTTAATTTAATCTTCGATGGTAGAACTAGCCCTAACCCTAACCCCAGCCCTCTATAAGAAAGGCCGATGAGCCAGCCTACTTTTTATAACGGGGCTAGGTTTTGGAGCGAGCCTTCCATATATTAAAGATTAAATTGAAGATTGAATTGAAGATTGAATTGAAGATTGAAATTGAATCGAAGATTGAAGAAGTACTATAGGAGGTGTAGGGTTAGGGTTAACTGGTCGAGTCGAGATACATTCGATTGAAGAATCGGTTGCTCAATGCAATTCGGTTGGCGCAAAAAATGAATCTAACGCAAGTGTGGTGGGGCGATAACGGTTTTGACTGGATCCATCTAACAAACCTCCGTATTTCGTGGCTGGATCTCGTCCTGGAACGTCTATTTTAGGTTTTGGTTTAGTGGGCTTGAGCCGTTTACCGGAGAGATCTCGTCGCTGCATGCAAATAAGGACAAGGACGAAGTAGGAGAATTCCACGATGCAAAGCGGCAGAAATTATCCGAATGTGGTATATTAGCTGGACTGAATCGGGATTTCACGTTGAGCTAATAAGAAAGTTGACGTTCAAAGTTGAAGTTCTGGAAGGAAAGTGCAACGCTGAAAGAACCAAGAGCATGGCCGATCGCCAGCTGATGACAGCTGGCCAAACGTGCCTCGGTTGAGCGAAGGAATGAAGGAAGTGGAATCCTCCTTCCTGCTTGTGATGAGCAGATCCCAACAAAATCGAGCCATTGCGCGGCCAACGTAACTGAACATTAAAAGTGGAAATTCATCATTTGAAATTTTGTTGTGATGTAAAAAGATAGTTGCATCATCTGTGCCCTCTTGAATATTCTGCGCATTGCGATTGAGATTGCTTGGATACCCGCTGTTTACTCATCTCATCTCATCTCATCTCATCTCATCAATTATATCGGCCGGGAAAGACAAGAAAAGGCCAGAATTAGACCCAAATAGCCTGCACACCAACCTCATCTCACAGCCATGCCCTCAAAAACCATCAACGCCGGCCCAGCGCCAACACCCACCCGGCAATCCTCCCGACTCCGACAGCGCCAACCCCAGACCCAAACCCAAACCAGCCCCGAGACCAATGACACCACCGCCATCCCCCAAACCACCAAAGAAACCCTCACCACGGCCGCCACAGCAGCAGCCACAACAACAAAAGACACCGCAGCCGCACTTCTCAACCCCCTCCTCCACTGGGACGACCTCCCCCCCTGGCGACGGGACAACCCCTCCATCCTCCAGGGCTACCGGCCAACTTCCCAGTCCTGGCGAGGCTCACTCCGCAGCCTGGGATACCTGCACAACGAGTCGGTGAATATCTGGACACATCTCCTCGGGGCAGTGTTTGTGTCGCTTTTGGTGGGGTCGCTTCTGCTGGTGGGGGTTGTCGTGGGTGAGAGGGGTTTTGGGGACGGGTTTGGGTTTAGGTTGGGGAGTGGGCTTGGGCTTGGGGACCTGGGGGTGAAGGTGGAAGAAGCGGTTTGGGGGTTGGTAGAGGTGGGGAAGGGGTATGTGTCGACGGCGAGCGGGGCGGATGTGGTGGTGCTGGGGTGTTTTTTTGGCGGTGCTTTTTGTTGTCTTGGGATGAGCGCGACGTATCATATGTTGTGTAATCATAGTGAGGCGGTGGCAAGGGTGGGGAATAAGTTGGATTATACGGGGATTGTGTTCTTGATTGTGGGGAGTTATGTGCCGTCGTTGTGGTATGGGTTTTATTGTCGTGCCGCGTTGTTGACGGGGTATATTGGGGCTGTAAGTTTTTTCTTTTCTTTTCTTTCTGGGGGCTGTTGTCAGGGGCGCTCAACTGACTGACGACGACGATAGATTGTACTGCTTGGATCGGGTTGCTTGGTAGTCTCTTGGTTCGAGCACTTCCGCACCCCCGCCTGGCGGCCGTACCGCGCGCTGATGTTTGTTGGCCTCGGCATGTCGGGCGTGGTGCCGATCCTGCATGCGCTGGAGTTCTATGGGTTCAGCGAGCTAGACAACCGGATGGGCCTGAGCTGGATCCTCCTGGAAGGCTGCCTGTACACCTTTGGCGCGTTTTTATATGCGGTGCGTCCCCCTAACCTGCCGAGGTTTTTCCGTCGGTTTGGTCTGGATGGCTGCTAACTTGACAACAGGCCCGTTTCCCGGAGCGCAAATTCCCCGGCGCCTTTGACATCTGGGGTAGCTCCCACCAGATATTCCACGTTTGTGTCCTACTCGCTGCGGCATGCCATTTTGGTGCTATGGCTCAGGCGTTCAACTTTCACCACCATGCTCTTGGATCGCAGTGTTAGTTTTCCATCGCATAGACACGGATAGACGGCGAAAGATGAATAGAAGAATAGATGTATTACAACCCTTTAAGCTACCAAATAGCCCCCACAGAGTAGCGTAGCTCACTCCACCCCCAAATCCATCACCTTAACCAGCCCCGACGCCATGGCACACGCAGCCCAGCAGCTAAACTGCAGATTCGGATTCCACACCGCCGTGGTCACCCGCGTCAGGGGCTCATGGATCACCACCCGCGATGCCAGCTTCTCATCCAGTTCCGCCTCACGATCTTCGCCATCTTCATCCGCCGCAGCTGCTGCTGCTCCCGTCTTCTTCCGCTTGGGAGCCTTCTTCTTTTTAGCAGCCCTTTTCTTCCGGTCCATCTCCTTACGCTTTTCCGTCCGTGGATCATCATTCTCCTCCGGGAGAAACCCCTGCAATATCCTCACCGCGCCTCGTAAGCCGGATGGTGAAGCTGCTTCTCCAGATTCCATCGCCGGATCAGACAAAACCGCTGGCTCGTCAGAAACATCAGCCGACACCAGCGGCCGGTACTCGTGCTCAAAGACCTTGAGTTTACGCAGCGGTTCACCCTTCTGCTTAAAAAGCTTCTGCAGCGCATTACACGCAAACACGGACCCATCCGCACACCCCACCAGCACAAACGGATGTGTCGTCCCCGCCGACACACACATCAGCGTGTTCGGCCCTGTCGTGATGCTGCGCGCTTGGCAGAAAAACCTATGGTGCAGAAACGCGATGGTCGTGTTCGGGGTGGATGAAGGGTACAAAGCCAAAAACCCTTGCATGGGTTCGTTCCAGCAGAGGAGGTTGGGTTGGAAGGAGATGGCGGGGACCGGGAAGTAGGTCATTTCGGAGGTGGGCTGGGAGAGGTCGGTGAGGGTGGCACAGCCGCCGACGGGAATGGAGGCGACGAGGAAAGGGTTGGAGGGGTAGGCCGAGCAGATGTCGATTATGTAGGTGGTGTGGGCGCCGACGCGTTGGAGGAGTTGGCGCGGGTAGAGGGACCAGAGGGTGACGGAGCCGTCGGAGTGGCCGAGAGCGAGCCGGTTGGTGTTGACCCAGGTTAGGCAGGTTACGCTGGTGTTGTAGTCGTCTGTTAGGCCGAGCGTTGCGAGGGGGGTTTCGAGCCATTCTGAGGGTGTTAGCCGGCTATTTGATACTTGGGAAAGGGATAATATGAGAACATACCGTAAACAGGCGCATCCGCGTCTTTAACAACCCTAGCCTCGATAACACGCGCAAGCCCGTCATCCGTTAACATCGCCAGCACCCCATACACCCCCGATCCGTCCAGCGGTACGGGGCAAAACGCGAGTCTCTTTGCCCGTCCCCAGTCGAAACATTGAGCGCCGAGAAACCGTGGGGGATCTGCTGAAGGACACGCCAGATGGCCTGCGGGCTTCTTATCACTGGGTGTGAACTGCCACAGCTGGATGGATCCCGTCGATTTAGACTCTGGCGTTGCTGCTGCTGCTGCTGCTGCTGCTGCTGCGATATCTGGCACCTCATTATCCCGTCGGCGAATGGGCTTTTGGTCAGAGAAAGGGATCGTAGCGATAGCCAGGACTTGGATGTCTTCGCGGATGAGCGGTGCCCAGGACATGGCTAGCGGGATACCGCCAACGTCAAACATCCAGCCGCCCGATACCTCTTCCTCTTCTTCTTTCTCTTCTTCCCTTCTGTTTGTACCTCCCCCATCGTGTCCACCACGTCCCATCGGTCGACCAGACAACGCACTCATCGCAACCCCCATACGCTGCGTCAGTCTAACCTCCTCCTGCATCGCCCACGGCCCAACCACCGTGGCCAGATCCCCCTCACCCTGTGGTACAAACCGCTGCGCTTCCTCCGGCGTCAACACATGCGCTCTCTGAACTCCCACCATCTCCGTCTCATCACCATCACCGCCCACGCTCTCCATCCCTTCCTGCTGCTGTTGTAGTTGTTGTTGCTCCCTCCGTCCCAACTCCTCCCTAACCCCCCTCCAATCCCCCATCCACCTAACCCCCCGTTCCCTCTGC
>NW_026944170.1:0-12761 GCF_033296635.1 Dichotomopilus funicola
TTTTTTTTTTTTTTTTTTTTTTTTTTTTTTTTTCTTTTTTTTTCTATGTTTTCTTTTCCTTTCTCCGGTCCCCAAACGAAGAGATAGAAGACTGACCCGTACTAGGCCGACAAATACTCCATCCCCGTCGTAGTCGACGAGACCATAGGGTCCTTCTGCAACATCGACGTTACCCCAGTATCCGACGTCGTGATCACCTCCACCACCAAGGCCGTCAGCGGTTACGCCAACGTATGTCCCCTTTATCCCAGTCCCCCCTTTTTTTTCTTTTTCTTCATTTTTTTCCTTTCCTTCTTTTTACACTGAAAACACGAACTAACCCTCATACTCATACACTAGGTAATGGGCGGCTCCATCGTCCTCCCCCCAACCTCTCCCTTCCACACCCCCCTAAAATCCACCCTCACCACCCAATTCCGCAACGAATACTTCCACGCCGACGCCGTCAAGCTGCTGGCCAACTCCCGCGACTATTTCGCCCGTTCCGCCACCCTCAACGCCAACGCCCTAGCCTTAGCTACCTTCTTACACTCGTACACTCAACCTCGGCTAGAAACGCCGTCGTTACCTGCTCTGGTGAAGGCAGTTCTTTACCCGCCTTTTACTGATACACATGCGCATTACCAAGCTATGATGCGACAACCCTTTGCCCAGCCGCTCCAGCAACAACAACCCCCAACGGACCCTCAACAACACCCCACAGAGTCACAAACACCAACCAACGCGATAAAATTCACCCCCGGCCACGGCTGCCTCCTCGCCCTAGACTTCCCCACCCTCCAAACAGCCAAATCCTTCTACAACCACCTCTCCGTGCACCACGGCCCGCACCTAGGCGCGCACCGCACCCTAGCTTTCCCTTTCAACGACGCCATCTGGGGTACGGCAGACCCCGAGGCCGCCGAGTATCTCAAGACGTTTGGAGCGAATCCGGAACAGGTAAGGATTAGTGTTGGGTTGGAGCCGGTGGGGGAGTTGATTGAGGCTTTTGGGGCGGCGCTGGAGGTTGCGGGGGGGGTTTTGAGGGAGGAGTTGGGGGGGAAGGTGGAGGCGGAGTAGATGGGAGATGGAGAGAGAGAGAGGAGAAGGTTGGGGGAGGAGGAGAAAGGATGAGAGATGGAGAGATGAGATGAGATAAGATGAAAGGAGAAGAGAGGTGAACAGACAAAGACATACTGGCGAGAGTAAAAGGATAAAATCATCGCATTGATTGCATTTGGCTGCACCTGGCGTAGCATAGGGTACTCAAGTTCAGTTACACTACAACTCAACATATCGCACCCGTTACCCTTCGTGAATGGGCAAAGTGTTCGTGCTTCAGCTCATGCCACAGCCCAAGCAGCTAATCTGCTGGAACATGGGCCGGCCATCAACGAAAAGGACCACGTTATCAGTCCAGCCTTTCCCACGTCTGAGAAGCACAAAAGTCTCGAGCAAAAGCCCCAGCTCAACCGCCCTGGGACCTGTAAACTAGGTGACAAGGCTGAAAGGTCAGAAGAGCGCACACTTTATCGCCCTTGGTGGTATTCCCAAACCATTTCCCAAATGCGAACCGAATTCCGATGACATAAACTCACATAGCCGCGTCGCGACTCTTGCCCCTTGAATCAGTCAAGCGACACATCTGCAACTGTCCAGATCTTGCAGCTACCCCGTGAAGTCCCCGATGGAACCCGTCTAGCCGCTGCGAAGTGAGCACTTATTTGAAGTTCTCCGGGTGCAAAATGCCGTGCATGTTGCCCTGCTGCACACGCTCCAGAGTCAGGGCAGCAATCAGCGCAGCGCCCACACCACTGCCATCCTCAGCGGCCAAGATCTCAATCGGGTCCTCCTCCTTCTCGTCCGTCTTCTCGGGCCAGTCGAGGATCTCACGGAGCGCCACGGCGCCACGGGCCTTGAAATGGGGGTATTTGTTAAACACGGAGCCGTCAGCGCCGACGTGGCAGGTCTTGTAACCCTTCTTGATGCTGATGGCTGCCACGCCGCAAGCCGAGAGACGAGCCGCGCGCGTGCCAATAAGCTCGGCCGTGCGGCGGATGAGCTCCAGCTCGGGGAGGTTGGGGGTGATGTTGAGCTTGCTCTGGAAGAGCTCCAGGGTCTCCGACAGGTTCTCAAAGGGGTCCCTATTCGCTTAGTTAGAACATCCCATCAATCACATCAAATCTCTCTCAAAGGATCAGAACATACTCCTCAATGGACGACAAGAAGGACGAATCCAGCGAGTACGGCTTGCGCAGCTTGGCAATGTCCTGGTTCGCAAAGATGTGGATCTCGTGATTATCGTGCAGGTCGACCAGGATGAGGCGGAAGATCTCGCCGAGGTAAAGCCCCGCAATCATCTTCTCGAACGCCTGCTGGCCGGGGCGCGGTGAGTCCTTGTCGATCGCGACATCGTACTGAGTGCGCGGCAGCACCTGGTGCTCGTTGTCAAAGGCACCCCACTCGCAGTTGATCGCCATGGGCGTGTCGGCCGGCAGGTTAAGGTGGGCAAGCTTGGGGATCGAACCGCAGTCCTCGATGTAAGCCGCATTGCAGCCGGTGCCAAAGATGCAACCGATCCGCATTTTGGGGTCGGTGTAGGCTGAAGCGATGAGTGTGCCCGTGGTATCGTTGATCAGAGCAGTCAGCTTGATGGGAACGCCCTGTTGCTAGTTAGCGGCGGTTTACTCCTGAAAAAGTGAGGACTCGTGAATAAAACCTACCCGCTGAGCCAGAGCAGCTTCAAACATGGGCACTACATTGTGGCCCTCAACACCGGCAATGTCAAAGCCCTTGGTCCAGCGCTGCAGGATACCCTCATCAATGTAGTTCTGGGTGGCCGGGTATGAAAAGGTGAAACCGAGCGGAATTTTATCCAGCTTGCTCGCATCACCGTGGTGAGTCTCAATAAACTGCTGCAGGCAGTCGGCAATGTACTCCCACAGCTCGTCCGACTCGCCCGTCTTCAGCTCATCCGGCATGCGGTACTTCGATTGGATAATATCAAACTCGGATTTCTGCTCCGTCAGAGTCACCTGGCACACCCGCAAGTTGGTGCCGCCCATGTCCAGCGCCAGGAAGCTGCCTGTCTCATGCCCGGTCGGCCGCGACATGACCCAGGTCGGGTTCATGGGCTATCGGACGGGTTAGCAAAGGATGTTCGTGAACGTGGTCGCGATCCTAACTTACAATACTGCCGCCTGCCACACTCAGGCCTGTTACTCGTTAACAATATGCTCTTTCTTCGCGCTTAGTCGTTGCGCGGTAGCGCTGCACGTACCCTTTGTGAGTTCATTGATGAAGTGATTCGTGATCTCCTTTAACTTGTCGGTGTTAACGGTCAATAGCTGCTCCAGATCCTTGATCTCCTTGATCAGCGACCTGGGTGCATCGTTGAGCGTGCCTGTATCCACAGTCATGGTTAGTCGCTAAAGGGGTATCGCGCGCTCTATGCCTTGCGTTGTCGGGCGGGTATGTGGTTGTTGTAGCCGAAGAATTGGTGAGAGCGCCTCTGTAGGGAGAAATAGAAGGGAAAAGTGGAAGAAGTGGAAAGAGGAAAAAGGTATCGGACGAGAACGCGGTTGTAGGTGATTTTAGGATAGAGAAGGGAGTCCAGTTGTTTTTCCGATGTTGCCATTCCGATGTCTTTGCATCCTCAATTCTCTCTCTGCGGGCAAGGTAGGCAAAAAGGGAAGAGAATAGAGAATCCCAAAGCAATCAGTTGACCGGGTATCGGGAAACAGGATGAAGAGTGGAGCGGGGAGTACAACAGACGGTAGAACAATATGGGACGGTGTTTCAAAAGAGAGAAGGAACGGGCGTGGGCAGGTAGAAAGGCTGCTAAGGCGTGTTTTTCAGACAGTCCGCGAAGTCCGACAAGTCCGCGAGGCACTAGGGACTTCACAATGCCCTCGTGAAGCCAATGTCACAAAGCCACTCCGAATAACCATGGTTCGCTTCGAGAAACTCTTGTGCACACTTGTCCAACTTTGCCTCCTTTTCGTTGCCTGCTTTCGAGTAGCACCCAACCCCAGATAAGGTGAAGGTAGAACAACATCAACAAGACCAACATGTGAAAAAAACGGACGAGCTTCCCCCAACCTCCACATCAACCACTACCTCTCCCAGGGGCAAGGGAACACAGAGAGAGCAGGAGCTACCGCCAAGCACCCAATGTGTTCCCTTACCCCTAAGTGGCAGGCGGCATCCGCAGTTGGGGGGCTGCCGTGGCAATCATCGTGAAAGAGGGTCATGGTGGAGGCCAATGGATATTTGGGCCGCAACGGGAGAAAGACGGGAGAGCTCGTTTAAGCTTAAAATCACACGTACCGGTACCCTTCCTCGACGGGGGAGGCTTCGGTCCTAGGCCAACCATGTTGAACTATAAAATTTGCAGCGGTGCAAGGCCGAAAGTATGTGATGGCGTTTGAGGTCTGAAGATTGTGTTGTGTTGAGAGGTTTGTTTCCTTTCGGGGACTTCACTTTTTTTCACGCAGGTCAAGTAATAGCTCAGAGAAGGCTGACTGAGATACGTCCTAGTATCGGACTTGTGTCGTCAACCCAAGACTTTAAGCTCAGGGGAGTGCCGGCAGGGATGCCCCTCTATCTATCCATCGGGAGCAAAGCTCACAGCACAGTGGCAATTACCCCGCACCCCAACACAGCTGAGTTTGGGGGCTTTGAGACCGTTGATATTTTGCCAAGTCCGAGCGTGGGGGGTTCGCGGGTTAGGGTTATGTGTGAACTGATTTTGTTTTTAACCCCTGGATATGCCGCTAATTGTTTACCTCGCCCCTGAAAATGCAACGGCGCTACGCTACACTCTACAATTCCTGATAGCCCCCTTAAAATATTCCTCGGTAACAATGATTGACAAAATTGAATTGCTGTAGTCCAATAACTCGTATTCAGCCCTCACGGTGTTCTGACGAAAATTGCAGCGTCACCGAAGGCTTGGGTAATATCAAAGTGCTCTTCTCGGATGTACTCGTTTAAAAGCATGGTGCGGACTCGAGGTGCGACTTCACTAGGATCAAAGTTAGCACCTGGTCCGCTAGTTTAAGAGTCGAGGGTCACCAACGTTAGACGGGGCCGCGAGATCACTAGAACGAGCGGTCTCGCAATGTCGGCAATGATTTCCAAGACTGGAATGTTAGGCCCAACTGAAATGACCACGCTCCCTTCGTCAATCTCGAGCCAGATTCTCGGATCACTCAACACGGTGATATCCGCATCCTCCAGGACCGCTTTATCTACCGGATCGTAGATAGGGTCTTGAGCAAAGCACTGGACGATGCGCTGCTTCTTGCAGCTGGCCTCTACGAGATCTCGTACGGCGAGCATCAGTGCATGTTGCGACATGCTATGGTCACGCAGGTCCGCGTCCTCGAACCGCGATATGGTGCCACAGCCCACCGCAACGACGTTGTTGATCTTGGGCATGATCTCGCTTGATTCAATGAATGAGTGGAGGCCGTCCCGTGCAAAGGCGTCATCCTAGGATTGCCGCTCGCGGTAGAATCGCTGCAAGACGGTGTGGCAACTTCGGTCCAGCCAGGGGCTAAGCACGGCGTTGGTTGTGGCGTCGTAAATCTCCGTCTCTAACACGATACCGATGGTCAGGTAGGCGCCCTCCGGATTGGAATGCGGGCTGCCCGCAGCTAACATGAGCCGGCGGATACCGCGGTAGTCGAGACGGGGTTTGGAGCTATAGACCTGAATTAGCCCAAGCCGCTGAACGCCTGCGAATACAAGACACACGTTTTGATCCTGCAGCCCGGCCAACGGACCTTTCCCCCGTCGGTGACATCCGCTCCGAGTTTGAAGAAGAAGTCCACAATTATGCCGTCGATTCCCATAAGCGAAACGCGATGCTCTACGTTGGGATGCTTTGCGCACAGGTCGAATTGCTCGGCAACATTCCGAAAAATATCCTTAGAGAACATTTCACATCCATCGTTATACAACGACCGGATGACGACCTGGGTGAAAGTTCTGTCGCCTTCGTCATTCTCCAGGAGCTCTATTCCACAAGAAGCTGATGGATCGTCGTGGTCGAGTTCAGCGCGCGTCAGGACAGTGACGTTCCCCTCGTCATCGAGGCGAAGAGCGACCACAGGATCATTTCTTCGGCGGGGCGGAGACGCGGCCATGAGGAAAGGTGTCAGATGACGGGATTTTTGATAGATTGTTAGGGGGCGTTCGAGTAGCAAGTTTGCCATAGGGTTTAACTGAGGTTTAGAAGGTCGAAGTGAACAAGAAGTTGTTGGCCGGAGTCCATGTTGTTATCTCGAACACAGGTGGGACCTGCAAGGAGAGGATGTAGCTGGGGCAAGTGCGACAGAGCTTCATTGTTGTAAAAATGTTGGGGCTCTCTAAACCCCATGCTACTTGCTTTGCAGCCGGTGCATCATAGTCTCTCCCAATCCACAGTTGGCCTCCCGCAGAAAGTTTACCTTTCATTGAGCCTCGAAATATGAAGTGTTATGGAAGACAACGGCATTTGCTGCACAGGGATTGGCCAATGGAAGCGCTCCCAGCGTCTCGTCTAGGCCCCACATATGGAAGGCGACAGGGGTTGTTTCGGCAACGTAAGCTTTTCGAGCTGGCTGGCAGCTGCCGTCAGAAGGCCACGATGATGGAAGTCAACGGGTGCATCATATCGGCCAAACCCTTGTTTTCTTTCCCCGTCGCCCACTCCCTTCTTCCTTTGATTTTCCAATTGGCGGCCACGTGAGGTTCATGAGCCTCCTGCCGTCGCTTTTTTCACGATGAAGACGTCAGGCGTCTTCTCGGCGCTCCTGTCGCTGCTGTCGCTGGCCTCGGCCGCGAGCTCCAAGTCAAGCAGCAGTAGCTCCACCACACTTCCGTCCACCTTCCGACCACCCCAAGTCTTCAAGAACGCCAATCTGGTGCACATCATCTCGGTCGAGAAGAACTACGTCAAAGAGAACGTCAACGTGCTCGTGCAGAACATCGACAAGGAGGCCCAGGATGAGTACTTCGTGCCGTTTACGGCCGACCAGCTATCGCGCCTCGGCGGGGTGGAGGTGAAGGACCGCAAGGACAGCAGCGCGGGGCCGTTTGTCGCCGAGGTGGTCGAGTTTGACAAAGACAGGTAGGCGGAATTGAGTCTGGAAATCCGGGTGATTGTTCAATTCGACCCCCAGACGCTGACTGGCACAGTGACATCCAGTACCTCCGCATCCGTCTCCCCAACGCCCTCGCGCCAGGCGCGCAGCGGACCCTCGGCATCAGCTACTACCTCCTCAAGGCCTACAATCCCCTCCCAGCCTCGATCAAGCAAGAAGAGAAGCAATACCTCTCCTTCCCATTCTCAGCCTACTGGTTGTCCGCCTACGACACGACCAAGCAAAAGACCGAAGTCAAGTTCCCATCGGGCGCAATCCTCGACTATACCAAGCTCCCAGGCAGCGGCGACGTCGAGGAGTTCCCGCAGAAGAAGCTGACCTACGGCCCATTCGACGAGAAACCCGCGGGGGCCACCGAGCCCGTCAGCGTGCGCTTCGAGTTCAACAAGCCGGTGACACACGTTTCGGAGCTGGAGCGCGACATCGAGGTCAGCCACTGGGGCGGCAACGTAGCCTTTGAGGAGCGCTACACGCTGCACCACCGCGGCGCGAACCTGTCGTCGCTGTTCAACCGCGTCAAGTGGCAGCAGTCGCAATACTACCAGCCCAACTCGCATGCGCTGAAGGAGCTCAAGTTCCCGCTGCGCCCTGGCAGTGCCGACCCGTACTACACCGATGTCATTGGCAACGTGTCGACATCCAAGTTCCGGAGCAACAAGCGCGAGGCCTTGCTTGAAGTTAAGCCGCGGTACCCGTTGTTTGGCGGGTGGAAGTACCCCTTCACAATTGGCTGGAACTCGGACGCCAGCCACTTTTTGCGGAAGACGGCCGCCGGCGGGTTTGTGCTTAACGTGCCCTTCCTCGAGGGCCCGAAGCAGGCGGAGGGTGTTGAGTATGAACAGGTGCAAATCCGGGTCATCCTGCCCGAGGGAGCCGAGTACGTTATCTTTTCCACTTTCCCCAATATCCCTATTACATCCCTTGACTAACCCCCCCAGAAATGTGCAATACCACACCTCCATCCCAACCCAATCCATCACCTCTACCAGCGTCGGAGTCCACAAGACCTTCCTCGACACCATCGGCCGCACGGCCCTCATCATCAAGGCTCGCAACCTCGTCGACGACTTCCGGGACCGCGACCTGGTCATCACATACGACTACCCGCTCGCGGCAGCCCTGAGGAAACCACTGATTGTGTTTGGCAGCGCCGTGGCCGTGTTTGTGAGCGCGTGGCTCGTGGGAAATCTGGAGCTGAAATTTGATGCGAAGAAGAAATAGATCCCGGGAGGTGGAAGTTGAATGGGAAAGGGGGTAATATAAAATGGTCTATTTTCGGCTTTTTTTTTCTAGCAAGGGTTTTCTGATGTTGTATGTTGTATGTATCCTACGTCTGTCTGTTTCCCATGGATTGAACATTAGAGGAATCGGCAAAGCGACAAAACGGTCCCATCTATCATGCGTGCCCTAACTATGTAGCCGTTGTCTTGAGAATCCCAGTACGAACCGTCCCGTCTTGACTCATAAGTCGAGTCCACCGAGTGGAGCCCTCATCAAAACAAGCGAAGGGTCCGATGGTGTAGTTGGTTATCACGTCAGTCTAACACACTGAAGGTCTCCAGTTCGAGCCTGGATCGGATCATGAGTGCTTGAGAGGGGTGAACGGGGTGGTTGAGAGATATCATGCTGTGAACTCTATTTTTTTGGTTTTATTTTTTTTTGTTTTGGGGTTTGCTAGGCGGCGTCCTTGTGGGCTTGGTGTGGGGAAGAGGGGCTGAACTTTCACAGCGGATATTTAGCACAGTACCAGTCGGCGTGCGTTCAAGATTTTGACAGAGAGGGCAGAGAGATCTCCTGGCCGGCCTTGACAAAAGAGTTTCGCCCGGGACGTGAGTTGTTACGACTCTACGGGTACTGGCTGGGCATCGTCATCACCGTCAAGGTGTGGGAGCACAAAAGCTTGGCTTCGGAACCAATGTAACGATGGGAATGGACCGGCAGATTCAGGGTCCTGCTAAGCCACCCATGCATGTGTTGACAATAACCTTGTTTTTCTGGACATCTGGTGGATGGCCGGGGGGTTGAGGCTGTAGATAAATCTCAGGAGAAAACCGCGATCGGTTCGAGTCACGGTTGAAACCATTCTCTGGTCTTTACTTCTGGCGCCAACCTTCACTTCCACACCTTCTTCACAAAGACAACGAAACCACCGTGCCATCACCAAGACCAAAATCGATTACCCCCTCAAAAAACAAACCCAACCACAGCCACGCAAAAACCAATCAAAATGTGCCTCAGTTCACTATGCCTCCGATCAGACCCAAAAGAGAAGTACTACTACCGCGAAGAAATCGTCCCCAATCGGCCTCGCTATTACACCAGCACCACCCACAGCCACCACAGTCATGGCCACAGTCACAGTCACGGCCATCACTACTCGCCCCGGGCTAGCTACTCTAGCACTGTTCGGTACTCCTCCCCTGGGCCAAGGGCTACGGTGGTTAGTTACCAGCGGTCGAGCACGCCGGTGGTGTATGCGACGAGGTGAATGAACTTATGGGGTGGGTGGTGGTAGAGGGTAGAGCGTTAGGGATAGGGTTTGGGATGGTTTGGATGAGCGGGAGAGGTGCATTTACTTGGACTGGGATGGTCACATAGTGCTTGGGTATGGGCGGAGCGAGGAGTAATTTGTAATAAATTTCGGTTAGATTTGTGTTCCTCAATTATTCACTGCATTGCCAAACTCCAACATACAGATCGTTGTGAAGTGCTGAGTCGCGTGAAGTGACGGGGGAACGGAAGCGGCTATGACGTCATCTCTTCCTCCCACCCATCGCAGGCCCCCCATGACGATGCGCTTCCAATCGAGGCACTCAAAGGAGCTAACCTCGCCAGGATTTGCTGGTTGATGTGTTATTACGTCGGAGACAACATAATAGTTTGGTTAATGCGAAGATGGCTTGGTTGGGGCAGATAATTTGTCCCTACGTTGAAGGGGTGTCCTGACAAAAGTTAAATCTAAGGGGGGATGCATAAGAAGCGTACATTCTACGGACAATATCATCATCGCTTTCTTTCTGCTTGAAATCGCGCGTTCAAGATATCAGACTGAGCGGCCAAACGGACCACATCGCTCATTATAACCAGTAGGCACTTGCCTTTACTCTTTTGATACCAGGAAGGAGCACTCGAGCAACCATATTCGTTGGGCTCTTGCTGAATCAGGACAGACTCATCAGGCATATCTGGAACAAGAATCTCTTCTTGGAAAGACATTGTAAATGAGACTAAGATGTTGTAAGTCTCTGTCTCCAGTCCGTTTTCTCAACCACAGCCATCAACCACAAAGTCATGTCGCGCAAAAGCACCGAAAGCTCCCGGCACTTCTCTCTCTCGTCCCAGTGGTATACCATCTCGCCCTCACCCATTGAGCCATCTACTTTTGTTCCGCCTCCCTCTAACTAATCATCCATTTACTATATAGGAACCGCGCCCTCTCCTTCCGGTCCTCCAACCGCTCCTCCGGCGGCGGCGGCGGCAACAACAACCCCATCACCTTCTCCGGCGCGCCCACCTCCAACACCAGCACCTTCAACCACCACCACCAACAACAGCACTCCACCCACAGCAGCAACAGCACCCGCAGCTCCCGCAAGCCTTTCTCGTTCCCCTCGCTACGCGGCAGCTCCCAGCCGGCCCTCTCCAAACGCCTCCACCGCCTGATTAAGTCGGCCAACACCCTCGTCTCGGCCCACGAGTCCGCCGCGCGCGAGCGTCTCTCCATCGCTACGCAACTTTCTGAATGGGGGGAGCAGACTGCGTCTACTTCCACTCTCTCACCAGCCCCTACCAACCACCACAGCAACGGCGGTAGTAGCGGCAGCGGCAGCGGCCCCCTCCATTCGAGCAAAGACACCGCCATCTCCGACATCAGCGACAAAATCGGCGTAGTGCTCTCCGAGCTCGGCGAGCAAGAAGAAGCGTACGCAGCGCGGCTGGACGAGAGCAGGGCGGTGCTGAAGGTGGTGCGGAATACGGAGCGCAGCGTGCAGCCGAGTCGGGATGGGAGGCGGCGGATTGCGGACGAGATGGCGCGGCTGCGGGCGCGGGAGCCGCAGAGTGCACGGTTGGTGACGCTGGAGCAGGAGTTGGTGAGGGCGGAGGCGGAGAATTTGGTGGCGGAGGCGCAGTTGGGGAATGTGGTAGGTTTTTTTCTTCTTCTTCTGCTTGTCGTGGCTCGTGTTTCTTGCCGTGGTTCGGTGGAACCCCTTGTCCCAAGGGGCTTTACCTTACGTTATGTTTGAGAGACGCAGGGGACAGGTACTGATTACCGACAGACCCGACAGAAACTCAAAGAGTCCTACACCATCGACTTCCTCGCAACCATCGAGCGGGCCGAGAAACAAGCCATCCTCGCCCGCCACGGCCTGCGGCTGCTGCAGCTTATCGATGACCATCCCGTGGTGCCCGGCGACGTCCGTCCGCCATACACACATGCGGCCCAAGCGCGCCAGATTCTGAACGATGCCGAGGACGACCTGCGGGACTGGACGTTGAATGAGGCGGCGTTGCTGGGGGAGGCTGGCGGTGATGGTAAGACTGTTATTGTCAATGCGGGGTGTGGTGGTGGTGGTGGTGGTGGTGGTGGTAGTCAGATGGTGGGAGTTGGAGGTGGGATGGGACAGGGGAAGGGGAAAGAGAATGTTAGGCCTGGGAGGGGGACGGAGGGTAGTGAGGTGGATGGGTTGAGTGAGAGGTATTAAGACTTTGGAGTATGAGGGGTGTGTTGGGTATCGGTTTGTTATTCTCTTTGGTTATGATATACCTAGCTGCGACGGTTTATTGGGAATGGTTGTATGCGACTTCTTTTATGTTTGATAGAAGCATGGAATTTGAAATACACTGATGTTTACCACTCAGTAGCCCATGGTTCATGACACATTTACCTATTCATTTCTCAGAAACATTAACCTTCAACTCTTGCTTCTTCAGATCAAACACTCGCAGTAACCCTCCTCACACTCTTCCTCGGCCCCTCTCCACTAACCATCACAGCCCCCTCCATCTCCAACGTCCTCATCACCTCCGCAAACTCCCCCGACTCAACCGGCACCCCAGCCCCCTCCGCCAACCTCCTCGCCACCTCCGCATACCTCACCGCCTGCCCCCCGGCCGTCAACTCACTATCCAACAACCTCACCACCGCATCCTTCATATCCGCCTTCTTTTTCCTCTCCGCCGCACTCGTCCCCTCCGTCAACAAACTCATATCTATCCGTCCCTGGGCGTCGGTAGCAGCTGTTTTGAGCGCGGATTTGATCAGGCGGACTGCTTCGCCGACGTCGTCGGGAGTGACGACCTCGGAGAGCCGCATTTTGGCGTGGGCTTCGGAGAGCCGGATCATGGATTCCAGTTGCCGCGTGGTGGCGGTGATGCGTTTGTCGGCTGTGCGGACGTCTTGGCCGAGTTTGCGCATTTCGACATAGGCTTCGACGAGGGCGCGGCCGGCGGGGGGGGTTATGGTGGGGTGGATGGTGGTGCGGGCGAAGGAGATGTAGGAGGTTAGGAATTCGATGGGCTTTTTTGGGGGGGGGGAATTAGTTAGTTATGGCCTTCGGGATCGGTTTTCGGGTTTTGCGTGAGGGTGAGAGAGAGAGGGAGAGAGAGGGAGAGAGAGGGAGAGAGAGGGAG
>NW_026944171.1:0-11648 GCF_033296635.1 Dichotomopilus funicola
ATATATTTAACTTTATATTAACTTCTGATAAAATAATTAAATTAAACTATTATTAGTTATATAACTAGTTTATAGTTAAAGTTTATAAAGCATAGAATAACCTCTAATATTTCAGTCTTTATAAAGTTATAAACTAGTTATATAACTAATAATAGTTTAATTTAATTATTTTATCAGAAGTTAATATAAAGTTAAATATATATAATACTTAAAGAAGAACTTAAATTTGTAAAGAGAAAGATAAAGAAGTTCTATAATTAGAAAAGACTTAGTTGAAGGACTTTATCTAAAGAAAAGGGATAAAGTCTACTTTAGTTTATAGAATCTTAAGACTAAATAACCTGATAGGAAACTTAACTTTAGAAAGATTAAGTTATATAAATTAATAAAAAAGATCTTTAAAAATAATGATACCTTTATACTATTATTAATTATAAACCTAAAGATAAACGGTTTTTATATAGTACTATTAAAACTAATATTAAAGAACTTATAGTTTAATAAAGATATTAAAGTAAAGGATAAAAAGGAAGAACAAAACGTAGAAGAAATATTTAATTTAGGGATTATAAGGGGTTAATTAGAGTATTTAGTTAAATAGCTAGACTTCAGACCTAAGGATGATTTATAGTAGCTAATAAGGAACTTAGGTAATTATCAAGAGAAACTATAGGATTTCTACTATTAGTACTTTAATTACTTTATATAGCTAGCATAGACTAGTTAAACTATTATTAAAAGGGATAGAAGAAGGACTAAAAAGAAATAATAGTTAATAATAAAACATAAAAAAGCAAAACTAGTTATAACAGGAAATAAATCTATAACGTTATATAAAGAGCTAAATATATTAATAGATCTAAAAGTAATAAATATATAAAGCTATGAAGTATATATATATTACTACTATATTATATAACTATTTCATTTATTCAAGATAATAAAAAGGAATATTTACTTAAAAAGAAGGGGGTTAATAGAAAAAGGGGGAAAGGGAATATTAATAATAGAAGAAAAAGGACTAATTTAAATAAGGCTAATAAAGGCCTTAGAAACCTCTATGATAATAATAGCTACTACCTTCTTTTATTTGACCTTCTCTAGCTCTTTTCTTAGGTTAATGTCCTATAATATAGTATATATTGTCTTTTAAACTATATCTATATCTATTTCTATAGTTATAGGACTTACCCTTCTATAGCTTAAGTTTACCCTCTGGTTCTTGTATGAAAATATAATAGTTTAAAGTTATATAGGGGAAATACTAAGAATATTATAATTTAAGTATTTAAAGTATATATATTCGATATAATAAGAAGAATTAACTATAGAAACCTTATAAGAGCCAAGGCCCTTTAACGAATAAAAGGAATAAGGCTATATAATAGATAACCTATTAGATAATTGTATTATAGCAAGAAGATAATTCGTACAAAGAGTTAAGTAGATGATTTTATTTTAGATATATAGTCTAATATCTTGACAAAGAATAATATAAACGGCAAAAAGATAATATTTATATATAATAAAAAAACGAGCAAAAGGAATAGGAAGTACTATAGACTTTTAGGATAAAAGCCTTTAAAGAGGGGTATTATATTGTAAACCAATATAAACGATAGTTGATATATAGGACTAATATATAGACTGATTAGAGAAGACTAGTTAAAAGTCAGTATAAAGGGTAATTATAGGAGTTATAGTATAATTACTATAATTATAATATAAGGTACTTTAACATATCCTCTAGCTAAATAGTATATAGTCACTTATTCTAAAGGACTCTAAGAGTTCTCTAGTAAGTAATATAACCTGTTTACTATAACCTATACAACGCTATAAACATTGAGACTAGAACATTATCTTATTGTAAACCCTTTGGCTTTATTGAATTATAACCTTTAACCTATACCTTTAGTAAACCCTTTTAGAGCGTGGTTAAGATCGATTTATCATATTATATAGATATATCTTATTTCTATGGACATATATGCTTAATTAAAGGGTACTACTACATAATGAAGCGACTTCAACCTTATATACTTCAATTTACCTAGGAAACTTCAATTTAATATATATATATATATAATACCTATAATAGCGTAAATATCTACCGGTTATAAGGATAGTATTAATAGAGGTCATTTACCCAAAGAGAAATATCAATAAAGCTTATTATATAAATCACTTTAAACTAGATTGATCTTAGATTTACTTTAGAACCCTACGAACTACTTTGATTATAGAGGAATAAAAGCTCTAATACTATCATTATTAGGTTCATTATAAAGGTAAATTTTGATTTATAGTTTTAAAGCCTAAATTTATAACCTTTATTTACTTCTTTGAAGAGCTATTTACCTCTATATAAACTAAATATACTCTTGGTTATACTATCTGTATTTTAACCAATATAATAAACCTAAACTAAAGCTTTCCCTTTAATATCTTTAATAAATAGTTATTTATCTTCTCTGTACCTTTTTACTGTAACTAACCGATATTTATTATAAAAGTAGAAGCTGTTTATCTAATTACACTAGAAAATAATCTTTTTAAAAAATAAGCTAAAGATATATCTATTAATGTACATTTACAAATAAGAGCTATTTAAGAATTGTAAGATATATATATATAATAGCTAAAAGCAAATATTGCTAGCTTTAAATGGTATGTAATGTAGTGGAATTTATATATAATTATGGTATCTATTGACATCTATGTATCCTTCAGTATTGAAGTTTAGATGTAATGAAAGCTTTAAAGATTCTCATTAAACTATAACAATATATAATGATAGGCTTCTATAGTATATTGTAGGGGAATATAACGGTAACTAGATATATATTATAATGGATGAATTAAGAGCATAAATTCATTCTTTGTTTCATTATGAAATTACAATAACTAGCTAAAGAAATTATAAAAGTTTACTCTACCTATAGTTAAAGGACCTATATATAGTACTTTAAAGTATATTGATCTAGGTTATTATAAGGTACTGGCCCTATAGCAGCTATAGACAGGTGTACAATGTTCTATTGACGTTACTTAAGGAGAAGAAAAGGAAGATATTTATATATAGTAGGGCTTCCCCTTAAAGGAGGGTAGTATATATTGTACAACTTAACCCTAACCCTAGTATTCTTGGTTAAAGTCCTTTTTTAATCTTTTACTCTAACCTAGCCCTACACTCTACCTACCCCTGAAAGAAATATAAAACATTTTCTATATAGTCCTACTGTTCCTCTACTTCTTTACTCTCCTACCTATATCTTCTTAGATAATCTTATTGCACCAATTAGTCTAATTCCAGGCCAAAATCGCCGAAACCACCACCGTTCGAAAGCCCTCGAAAAACCCCATACAGCGGTGCAGGTCGCATCTACACACAGCCTACAGCGCAGCCACAGTAGGTGGTACACTTTACATAAAGAACCGACTATATTAACCATAACGACAATATCGACTATATAGTATACAGACTATAGACCAGCTACTAAGCCCACTAAGCTAAGCCTAGTAGGCTTACTATTACCTAGCTAACAGGGAACTAACCACACCCCCCCCCCTCCCCCCCTTTTAAATGCTATAAAAACGGGATCTAAATTAAACTAATTAGTCTAATCTAGGCTATAAGCCAGTTATATTAATTAGTTTAGTTATAAGCCTAAGCTAGCAAGTTATACTAATTAGTTTAATTATAAGTTTAAGCTAGCTAATTAAACTATCTTTATATTATCCTTACCTTTAAGGATATTTTAGAAGCTTTTTATATTCATTATCTCCTTATTGTATTTTATAATATGGTTAATGGATTCAAAACACTTTATATAGTCAGTCATTAGTTAATAACTAGATTATGGATCCAGTACAAACTTCATCTTATAGTCAAAGTTTCGATCTATTCCTTTTTAAATATCTTTTATAATATTCATAAATTAGCCTTGTCAGATGTAAACAGTCATTCAATATCATAGGCCTTTTATATATCCTTTTAAATAATTAAATCCTCTATCTTCTTTTTTAGAACACTAGCTAGAATATTCGATTTATCAAAGGATAGAAGGAACTTATCTTAATTAATAGATTGGATATTAGAAAGCCAATTAATTATAAAATACTATAAAGTATTATAGTCTGTCAGGATTTTAACTGTATTACTTATAGTTAATAATATATAGTACTATTCTTTCTAACCTTAATTAATAATTAAAGGTTTTATAATAAAAATATTAAACTTTATCTGCTTTATTAATTTAGTAAGATGATAGATGGACTTCTATATATCGTTATAGTTCTATAATAGAATATATTATCATTATTATTTTAGTGGCTCACAGTGAAGATGAGAGGGTTAGGGAGCACCTCTGCTCTACCTACCAGGATCGAGTTATAGGGGGGACATATAGCCTAGGTAAGGAGTGCCCTAGGAGGGTTAGAGCTAAAGAGGGAGCGAGGGAGACCTTCTAGTACTGGCTAGCCTAGGGCATTCAAACTGACCTGAATAGGGCCAATTAGGCAAACATCTATGTATAAATGACTATAGTAATAGAAGGATACAGGCAGGTTTTAGAAGGTTAGAGGTATACAAGGCTGACCCTCAGGATTTATAGTAGTATAAAAGGACCCATCCTATAGCTACCTAAGTCTAGCCCATATAATACTAGAGCTAGAACTAGCCTAGCCTACCTAGCTACCCTAGCCTTTTAATCTAGGGATAAGGAAGACCTAAATGATAGAGGATATATTATTATTATTATTTCTTACACTACTATACCTATCAGGGTATACCAGTCCCTCAACTACTAAATATAAAGGAAACTATACTATCCTAGCTATTTACTAGCCTAGCTAGGTAAAAAGCTCTATCTACCCTCTAGAGCTACTAAATCCTATACCTATCTATTATAAAAGAAAAGAAAGTCTTGACCTACAGGCTTTATTTCTAACTTTCTAACTAGCCTATATTCCTATAACTAACTAGAATCTATTAATTAACCTAGAACCTTCTTTATTAACCTATTAGCTTAACTAATTATCCCCTATAGAACAGTTTATAGGTCCTATTATAATTAGATCTTCTAGTAGTTTTATAACCTTTACCGTAATAGATTAAAGTACTATATTGTTGGATATTCTATTATCTCCCTTCCCTTCTTAGATTTATAGTAAAATATAATAACCTGTAAGGAACTGGCCCTATGGCGGAATGCAGATAGGCGTTTATTATATTATTGAGAAAGCTTGCAGAAAGAGAACTACTTGGGGTTGTGCCTTACCCAGGGTTCCTTATATCCTGATATCCCTCCCCCCCTGATGTGCGCGCTCGGAGGTCGGGCACCTCGGGCTCCACCTCCGAGCCGGATCCGGGACAGCCCCGCCACGTCAACCCAAGGCCATCGGCCACGATCCAACACGACTGCTCATGGCCAAGGCCTTGCGAGGGCATGGCCCTAGGCCTGAGCCCTTGATATAACCTTTAGAACCTTCATTTTAAATATATTTTCCTATAAGCTAATATCTTTAATTTAAGCCTAGGCTAATAAAAAGCTCTAAGCTTTTATTAAACCTTTATATCTCTTGAGCCTTCCCCTTATAAATATATTAACTAGGATATCTCTATTAGTTGCTTTATTTACTAGTATTTATCAATCTACTCTTTTATTCTCCTACTAAGCCCTTTAAACTATTTCTAGTATCTCTTTAATCCTTTTCTCCCTTTCCCCCCTTTTTTTTAGTTCCTTATCTCTTTATCCTTTATTTTTGTATTATTCTTTTATTCTCCTTTACCTTTATTAGGCCTAATAGACTATATAATACTTTTCTTCTTTAAGCTTTTTAAATTACATTATCTACTATTATATCCTTTATATTTAACCTAGGTTTTAACTATAAAGCTTTTTCTTTAAAAGTAAATTTTAAAGTCCTTTAATCTTTTATTTAAATAAAGGTCTAAAAGGAGGATCTTTACATTCATCTTTAAATATTTAATTTAAGCCAATTTATAGACTTCAATAATAGTTTTTAAACTTCTATCCTAGTCCTTTATAAGATCTTTAATAATATCCTTTATATCCCCTTTTAACTTTATTAGCTAATAGTAAATAAAGGCTTTAAATATAATTATACTTTTAATATACTTTATAAATATCTTTTAAACCTTTATTAGATTTAACCTTTAAATCTTTACTATAATCTTCGATATAGTAAAATTCTAGGTTTTTAATTTCTTCGTTAATATATATTAATAGGCTTTTTACTTTAGCCTTTAAAATCGATTAATTTAGATTTTTAAAGGGTAAAGGCTATTTTTTTTAAATATCTATATATTATAGATAGATCTTCTAGATCCTTTTTAATTATTTAATATATATTTTTAAGCTTCTTTTAAATATTATTAGATTTATATTATGTATAAATTCTATTATCTTAATTATTAAATATATTACTTTTAAGGCTTTATAGAGTAATATAATATATAAAGGATAAATAAGATTAATATAAATAATAAACTTTTGAAAATATCTATTACTATTAAAAAATCTTTTATTTTCTTAGTATTAAAGTAAAATACTATAACTTTATCTATTACTTAGATATATAGATAGTTAGATATATCTAATCTTTAGATTATTATCTAAATACCTTTTTAATTCTTTATCCTACCTTCTATTACTTTAATAAACTATAAACAAATTTAATTAACCCCTCTCTTTGAATTTAATATTATTATAGTCCTAAAATCTATCGTTTAATAAGCCTATAAGGTATTTAGCTTTAAACGCTATATATACGCCTTATATTCCCTAGGGATTTTACCTGTTACTATAGTTTTAGTTATCCCCCTATAATAGGTGAATTTATTAGTTATTCCCTAATTTAATATTTACTACTTTAACTAGATTAACCTATTATTCGATCCTAAACTTTCTATATTTATTAATTAAGACAATAGTAACTTCTTAGTTTACCTATACCTTCTTTTATTATTATATACCATAGATTATAGAATTTAAAGTATTATTCTTTCTATTAACTACTTCCTATAATAGGCCTATAGGGGTTATATTCCTCTATACTTTACCTTATTATAGTTCCTATCCTATATTTCCTATTATATTAGTTAGATACTTCTATAGTTTATATAGTTATAGATAACTGTTATTCTTCTAATTAATATTTAGGTTATAATTCTAATACTATAATCACCCTAAGACTATGTCTTTCTTAGGTCCTATATCTATAATATTAAATATAACTTAGATAGTCTTCCCTACTACTTTAATATATAGAGGTGCTATTTCCCTTTATATCTACTATATTAGAAAACACCTTTATATAATCTTTAGTTTTTACTTTATCCTCTAAAGGATTTGACATTTATTAATAAAGGTTAGGTTAATAAAGTTAAGTTTAACCACTTTATCTATTAAAACTAACGTTTATAATTATTTCTACTATATTATTATTCAAAGCCCTTTATCTGGTTTTTTACCCCATATTATCGCTACTTCTATTAGGCTGGTAGAGAGGTTATTATAAGGCCTATATTTATACCAGTTCCTCCTATGTTATATAATCTATTGTTTTACCTCTAAGTTAAATAGTTATTAGACCTTTTAAAAGGCCTTAAGTCGTTTCCTAAATTCTCCTAGTATAGTAGAATATCCTTATCTACGCTTTAATTAATAGTATCGATAGTCTAATATTTTACTAACTATTTGATTATCTATAAGGTGATTTCTTTCTATTATTAAAGCTTTTAGTTAAGCTTCTTCAATTTCCTTAGTTTAGATGTAATAATTATAAGGTCTTTATAGTAGACCCTATTGAGTCTTTAGTCTTTCTTTAGCTTATCTTCTCTTTATTTAAAGGTTTTATATTAATATTTAAGCTCTATTTAAAAGTTATATTATATATTAATCTTATTCTAAGGCTGGATTTAAAGTAGTTGGTAATTATATTTTGGACTAAATATTACCTTTTAAAGGTCGTTAAATATATCTTACCCTTTAAATACCTTTTTTATAGGTATTAAATTCTAAATCTTAAAGTCTAATCTCCCTTAATAGTTGTTACTTACAAGAGAACTCTTAAAGTCGTTTAGAACGAATGACTATATACTGTTTAGCTAGAGGGTATCTTAGGATACTTTATACTATAATTATAGCGATTGTACTATGATCATTGTTCAGGACTACTGGTAATTGTAGTAGTTGTATTAAAACTCTTACAATCACCCCTTATACCTATCCTTGATTAGTCCCTTCTAATTAGTCCGTGCGTCAGTCATATATGTTGGCTGCCGCCTATATTGGTCTGTGATATATATTATACTGATAGATAAATTAAATATTTATCTAAATAGATTAATAGGCTTTAAAGGAATAATTAATTAGGGATATAATCATAGACTTAAATAAAGGTTAAGGTTTTATTATAAAATATAAAGAGGAATAAATAATATATAAAAGTAGCTTTAACAGAGCTTTAACTTAATAACCTTTTAATCTAAGACCTTTAGATTAAGTAATAAATTAGATTAATGTATGATATAAAAAGTATAAGATATTATCTAATATATAGATTAAAGGAGCTAATAGTAGTATTTATTAATAAAAAGTTTGAGATAAGATTGTAGTGTTATAATATGAAGGAGAAGTTCTATAAAGTATAGTTCTTAAACATAAAGATAAAGGGGATAGAGTTCTAATTAATATATAGCTTTAAGAATGATATCAAAGTAATGTAAGTATTATAAAACTAATAGTCTTTATAGTAGAATTTTAAAATTTAAACTTTAAAAAATATTATAATTAAAGGCCTTTAAGAAAGATAAAAGTATTATATCTCTATAATAGATTATATATAGATATTAAAGAACTTTATAATTATTTACTTTGGTCTAAAGGAATAAAAGTAGTTAGATTATTATCTATAGGTTCTAAAAATAGAGATAAAAAGATTAAAGATATAGAGGTTTTAATTATAGAGATAAAAATAAAAGATAATGGATAAAAGGAGGATTAAGGTTATAAATATAGGTTAAAGAGATAAAAGACAGAGAAGATATTTAAATAATTAATAAAGAAGCTTTAGAGGATTATAGAAATAGCTATTTTAAAGAAGGAGGTAATAAAAGAAAGGGGATTATTAGAGTAGATAAAGGAAGTATAAAAGATAATGGAAGAGATACAAAAGGCTATTAATAATATTAAATTATTATAGTCTTTAAAGTAATAGGGTAAATAGAAGAGCTTTTTACTATTAGACGTTTTAAAGCTCCTTGTATTTTAAAGACTAAAAGAAAGATCAAGGTTTACTATATATAAGGAGAACGTAAAAGCTTTAATAAACTAGTTTTACCTTAATTTAATAATTAACCTTATAGATGATATAAAAGATGTAAAACTAATTAAATAATAAGCTTTAAAGTTTAATATAAAAAAAGAGATTATATCTAAAGATATTTGGAAAGTATTATCTAAGACTACTATTATAGAAGTCTAAGGTCTTATTAGGTTTATAAATTTCGTCTAAATATTTATTAAGAAATTCAGAGAAATTATATAAGTACTATATAAACTTATTAAAAATGGAATAGAGTTTAAATAAAGTAGTATATAAAAATAAGCTTTTTATAAGATCTAGGACAGTATTTTAGCTAACCTTATATTCCTATGATTAGACCTTAGTCTATTATCTAAGATAGAAGCTAATATATTAAACTATATAATTCAGGAATGGCTGGAGTAAAGGGATAAAGATAGGAGGCCATACTTAGTAGTATTCTTTTTAAAACAAGCTAGTTACACCCTAGTTTAACTACCCTATTCATAATAAGAAGTTATTTACTATTATCGAGGTATTTTAGAAATAAAGACTATACCTTCGTAGAACTAACTATCTAATGTAGATCTATATCGACTATAGGAACCTTAAATATTTTACTACTATTAAGGTTTTAAATAGATAATAAATATAATAAGTAGAATTCTTATTAGAATTTAACTTTATAATTAACTATAAGAAAGGTATAGAAAATATATAAGTAGATACCTTAAATAGAAGAATAGATTACTAAGACGGTAATTTACTAAGAAACTTATCTATACTACTATAATAATAGTTAAATAATATACTTTGATATGTACTATATAGTTTTTAAAGAATAATAAAAAGGATAAAGCGTTTAAAGAACTATTATGAATAAGGAATAGGCTAATTACAAGATGGATTTAAGGATAAATATCTCTGACCTATAATTAAATAGAATAAAGTTCTAGTGTTATAATAAGATATATATTAGAACTAAAGACCAGAAGAACCTTATATAAAACATATTAGTTAGAATTTAAAGGATGTATAGGAATTAGAACAATAGCTATGAAGATTCAATAATACTATAATTTCCTATGCTTTAAAAATAGATTAAAGAGGTTATTAATAAATATAACTATTATAAATAAAGTAAACGAAGATAATATAAACCCTATAGGCTACTATAACTATTATCTATTATTAAATAACTATAGAGTTTAATAATAATAGATTTTATTAATGAATTATTAAAATCTAAAGCGCTTATAACCTAAGTAAAGTATAATAGTATCTTTATTATAGTAGATAAACTTATTAGATAAACCTATTTCCTATCCTATAAAGAGATTTAGATAATAGAATAACTTATAGATATACTTTATTAGTATAATATATTAATCTATATCTAACGAAAGGAATAGATTATAAATTAAAATATTGAATTTATATCAAGATTTTGATGAACGTCAATAATAAGGTTTAAAATAAGGAATAAACTATTAATAATATATTATATATAAATAGATAGTTAAATACAATAATTTAACTAGATTATTAAATAATATCTTGAACTTTATGTTAATTTTTAATAAGATAATTAGATTAAGCTACTACTAGTTATATAACTAATCTATAATATTATTGAAACTAAGATAATAAAAGTTGTATTATACTTTATACACTTCAACTATAAACTAGATTTATGATAACGATTTAATATTAAGGTTCTTTAGGTTATTAAAGTAGATAAAACAAACTTTCTATATATAATATTAAAAGAAGAGTTTAAGTTTATAAGGGGAAAGATAAAAAGGTTCTATAATTAAAAAAGGTTGAAAGGACCTTAATTAAAAAAGGGGGATAACGTCTACCTTAGTTTATAGAATCTTAGAATTAAATAATCTAATGGGAAATTCGATTTTAAAAGGGTTAGACTATTTAAAATTAATAAAAATATTTCTAAAAATAATTATACCTTTAAAATCCTATTAGCTATAAAGTTAAGAACGAACGTTCTTTGTATAACTTTGTTAGAACTAAGGTTAATGAATATATAGTTTAATAAAGATATTAAAGTAAAGGATAAAGAAAAGGAGTAGAATATAGAAGAAATATTTAACTTTAGGGTTATAAAGGGATAACGTACCTTATAAGCGTGCCGAACATATAAGCGAGCCGAACACTCTCTACCACTCTATAAACACTATCCTCCATTGTAGCATAACAACACTAGGAACCAACTACAATTACATCGGAAACAGCTGAATTGGAGGCTTCTATAGCCTCTTGACACGTATATGTATTATGACCAGGCTTGCCGTATA
>NW_026944172.1:0-11309 GCF_033296635.1 Dichotomopilus funicola
CATCGGCCACGATCCAACACGACTGCTCATGGCCCTAGGCCTGAGCCCTTGACAGTAATTCATGACATACTTATGATAGTACAAGGCACTATAGTAGGGTATAACCTCGAATATATCTATGGTTATATAAGGAACTAAAAGTAGGAGGCCATAATGAATCGATCTCAACTATACTCTAAGAAGGATTCACTAAATGTCACGGAACAGCTCGAAGCCTCCGCTCTCGAGGCCGCCGTTAGCCTTGACGATAAGGGCGTCAAGGGGGGCCGAGTAAATAGTGTAACCTAAGGCACTGGCTAATAGAGCAGACAGTAGTAGTATTCATATACCGACCACCATGTCCAAAGGCAGGGGGAGAGCATGAGTCTAAATAGTCCAAGTACTAAAGTATGGGGCACCAAGGGTGACCCCAACGTGGCCAGGCTTGGCTAGGTTCGCACGAGGCCAGGGTCTCGTGGGGCTCACCAGGCCTGCCGCGTAACAGCTACTCTTGATTTTGCCAAGGATCCGCTTAGACCAGCTGGCATTGTTTATAGGTCTACATTGTGGGGTAGGTGTAGGTGGGGCGGGGTACTTCTGCACGAACCAAGCGCCGAAAGCTGTGGCTGAGATCCTGAGGTAAATCCTGAGATAACTTTCTTATACTCTCGGCTTTTCTCCCTCCCACATCGCCCTTCGCTCGGCCCCTCGCCTCCTCATCTGCTTTGCCCCCCCCCCTACCCCCTCGCAGCAGCCCGCTAGCCCAATGTCGCCCGCGCTCCGACACCCATTTCGCTAGGCCGAATGCCTCGTCCATGCCCTCTTTGGCGTTCCTGGTTGATAAAAATAGAATGAAAAAGTATTATGAACTTTATAATTCACACATGTTAAACATTTGAGTAACTAATACTAAGAATCATCAACATCATGCAAACTCTCATACACGGTAATAACTGAGCAATAACAAGCATGATAATAAACAAATTCAAACTTTTACGCTAATGAGTGAGCAAGTTAAAATAAGGTAACCTGGAGTGCAACCTGTAAGCAACAAACCACACCACCAACACCAGCCAACTACCCAAATCTAAATACCCGAGAACAAAGAAAGACAAGAAAAAAGCCGGACAGAAAATAAAAAAACTACCCCCTCATACTCTGATACAAATCCCTCAACAACCCCTCCTCATCCTGCAACAATTCCTCCGGATGCCCAACCTCCACAATCTTCCCCTTCTCCAACACCACCACCAAATCAAAATCCAAAATATGCTCCAACCGATGCAACACTTCAATCACCGTCTTCCCCTTCAAATCCCGCTCCACAATATCCCGCACCAACGCCTCCGTTTCATGGTCCATACTACTCGTAAACTCATCCATCAACACAATCTGCGAGTCCCCACGCTGGAAGAGACCCCGCGCAAGACAAAAGAGCTGCTGCTGCCCGATAGAGAGACGTTCTTCGGGGTTGAGCGGGCTGGAGAGGGTTACGGGGCCGTCGTCTTTGTCTTTGCCTTCCGTCCCATCATCGGATTTGGACTTCTTCTTCTTCTTTTCGTCTGGATTACCCGGAACGCCGGTAACGCTGGCTGTCACCGTGGAGTGCGCGGCAGAAGAGCGCTTAGACTTCGCCTTCGACTTCCGCTTCCCATCCTTCCCCTTAACACTAACCACCGACTCCGGCCCCTTAACATCCTCATTGATCTCCGTAATCCCCGACACCGCCGACTGACCCACAGCAATCTCCCGATCAAACGACGGCGGGGCACCAGCGGCACCCTCATCAGGTGGGTCATAAAGACTAGGTTTCTGTGCAAAAAGCGCGTCCCAGATCCCGACCTTGCGGAGGAAGGTCTCGATGAGCCGGTCGGTCTCGGCTTCGGTGCGGGAGGCGTGGGCGGCCGAATCGTCCCACATGAGCATGTTGGCGCGGATGGAGTCGTGGATGAAGAGGGATTTTTGTGGGAGGGTCATGATGCGTTTGCGGACGGCATCGCGGGAGAGGCGGGAGACGTCCAGGCCGTCGATGGTGATAGTGCCGGAGTTGAGTTCGAGGCAGCGCAGGAGGGTGGCGATTAGGGAGGATTTGCCGCTGGGGAGGGTTAGTATGGTATTCATGGTAGGATTGGGGTGGTTGAGGAGGGAGAAGGAACTCACCTTCCAGAGCGCCCGCAGACGGCCACTTTCATGCCCGGCTCGATTTTCAGGTTGATGTTGTTGATAGCTGGGGGGGTGTTCGGGCTGTACGGTGTTAGCAGAAGGTAACGATACCAGTCTTTGGAGTAGATGGTCTTACCTGTAGGAAGCAGTCAGACGCTCGATCTCGATACCGCCCTCGGTCGGCCAGGCCGGATGCGGCGGGGGCAGCTGGAACATCTCTTCCGGCTCGACGTCGAGATTGAAGCGGCGGATACGGGCGACGGCACCGATGGAGGTTTCGAGGTTGGCCCAGAAGGTAATGAGGTACTTGAAGCTGGTGCTGAGGGAGATCTGAGGCTAGTATTAGCATTGTGAAGATGATATCCCCAGCACATCCACTTACCAAGTTGACGAGCGCCAACCCCAACCAACCCAGCGATTGATCCGACCGCAGCGTCACAGCCAGGGTAGTCACCATAATGGCCAGCAGCGTAACCACAAAATCCAAAATCATCTTCAGCCACACCTGCACCGACACAAGCGTGTAATGCGCCTTCTGCGAGAAATTCAGCAGCTCCGTGTTCTTCGCCGAGAACTCGCCCGTCCGATCAAAAGCACGGATAGACACAATGCCCTGCAGGGTCTCAAGCAGGAAAGCAGACAGCGGGGCTTTCGCCTCGATGTCGATCAGACGCAGCTGCTTGGAGGTGCGCAGGTAGAACTTTTGGATGACGAAGAGGACGAGGATGAGGATGGGGATGGAGGCGGAGACGTATTTGGAGGAGATCATGACGATGATGGTTTCGGCGACGACGCCGAAGAAGGAGGTGGTTGTGTTGACGAGGGCCATGGGGAGCTCGTCGTCGACTAGCATGATGTCTTGGATGAATCTGAGATTGTTAGAAAAGGTTAGGAAGAGGGAGAAGGGGGGACATACCTGTTAGCGATGGTGTGGGATCCGACAGAGACGACGTAGGTGATGGAGGCCCTGATATTGTCAGTCATTTCTCGTCCAAAAGTTGAAGTATCTGTTTACATCAACTTACTTCATGAGCGTCTCGAGCTGTGCAAAGTACAACTTGAGCGACGACGACGGGAGAAGGACGTCAAAGAAGAAGCTGTGCTGTCAGTTACACTTCATCCACCAAGCCGAGAGATACAACACTTACACGCAAATCCCACCCAATAGCGACACACCTCCCACGATAAGACCCGTAAAGACCCCAATATAGTAGCTCAGCGACGGGTTTGGATCCTCGGCCCACATTTTAAGCCACACCGCTGCACAGCTGTCAGTCCTGTCTCGTTCTCAACAAAATAGATAAATAGAAAAGAGAAACTCACTCTCAAAAGACCGCTCCCCAGCCAACACCCCCGCCAGCACAAAAAACAGCGTAATCCCCATCACCCCACACGACTTCAAAAAGTACCCATACACGGCCCACTCCGACGGCGCGCGACTCGCCTGCGTCTCCTCCGTATCGAGGGGCGCATTCTTGAGCACAATCTTGCCGTCGCTGGTGACCTCGACTGAGTCGCCTGCGCTGGCGGCCGGTTTGGCGGTGGTTGGGGATCCGGAGCCGGAGGAGGCGTGGGGGAGGACGGATTCGTCGAGGGCGCCGGAGGCGAGCAGTTCTTCGTAGGTGCCGCGGTGGGTTATGGTGGCGTTGTTGATGAGGAGGATGGTGTTGAAGCGGGGGAGGAATTGGGCTATATTATTAGCGTACGACAGTAGGATAGGGATATACAAGGGACGTACTGGAATGGGTGACGAGGACGGCCGCGCAGCCGAGTTTGGAGAGAAGCCCGTCCTCGGCAAAGACGGATGTGAAGATGTGGGTGGAGGATTTGCGGTCGAGGCCGCTGAAGATGTCGTCCATGAGGAGGAGTTCGGGACGGCAGTACACCGCACGGGCCAGGGCCTGTGTTTGTTAAAATCGTTTTGGACACGGCGGAAAGGTGAGGGAGGGAAAAAAGAAAAGAAACTCACAACACGACTCTTCTGCCCCCCGCTCAACGCCGAGCCACCACTGCCCACATTCTTCTCATCACCCTCCGCAAACCCCTCGATATCAGGCGCCATGGCACACGCATCGATAACGCGCGCATACCACTCGGGCTCAAACGCCCGCGACCCGATGATGTTCTCCCGCACGCTCTGGTCCATCAGCCACGGCTCTTGGTCACAAAAAGCCACACGCAGACCGCGGCGCATCTGTCGGGACCCGGAGATGTGCTCGATCTCGCCGAGGATGCCTTTGAGGAGGGTGGATTTGCCCGAGCCGACGCTGGTGTTGTTAGTACTTCGCCCTTAAAAAACACAAAGCAAAAAAAAAGGGTAGAGAAAGAGAAGAAAAAGAGAAAAAAAAAAAAACGTACGGCCCAATAACAGCGGTAAACGACGCCGGCGCAATAGTCAGCGCGGGCACCGACATAGCCGGCACATCCTCCTTACTCTTCCAGCAAAACGACGCATCCAGAATCTCCACCAACTCGGTCATATCCACCCCACTATTATACCGATAATGCCCATGCCCATGCAAATGCTGCGACACATGCGGCTGCAGATGATGCTCCTGCACCTCCAACAACGGAACCCCCGGCTCCTGGCCCGGTTCCTGTTGTTGAAAATTCTCCTGGTACGGATCCATCATCTGATGGGCGTTTTTCATCAGTTCGGCGGTGGACGAGACGGAGGAGTGGCCGTAGGGGTTGGGAGGGTGACTGAAGCCGAGGCCGCCGTGGGGACCGTTGTGGTCGAGTTGTTCGGAGTCGACGAGGCGGTCGTCGTAGAGGAGGTCTTGGACGCGGCCGAGACATTTGAACATGGAGACGAGGGCGGGGGTGCCTTGGATTAAGAGGAAGAGGGGGTCGAGGGAGATGCGGAGGAGGGCGAGGGAGGCGAAGAGGGTTTGGAAGGTGAGCGGGATGCCTTGGATGTTGCTGATGATGGCGAAACCGCCGAAGGCGACGAGGATGGAGAGTTCGGTGGAGGCGGCGGCTACTTTATTAGCTGCGGTGCTTACAGAAAGCAGGCGTCAGTGGGCTTACAAAGAGTAATGATGATGGATAAGATGCGGCGGAAGCGTCTGCATATCGTTAGAACTGTTGTACAGGAGAATATCGAGTTATCAGAGCAAGATATAGACATACCGTCCAAGGAGCACCTCAGTCGACCGCAGTTCCTGCAGGTTCTGCGTATAGGCCGGCGACAGACCCAGCATCTTGACCTCCTTAAAGCCGGTGATCATGAACATGGTCGACTTGACGCGGGCTTCGGTGGCCGCGAGCCAGGCGACTTGACGAGGGCCAAGGGGTGCACTGCAGATACCAGCGAGGATCATCATGACTGAGTGTGTTAGTGTTGTTTATTTCCCTCAAAATCAAGAAGGGAAACATAAAGCACTTACCAAGCGTGCAAAGCAGCGGCGCAAGAAACCTAAAACCCGTCAGCCCCATCCCCAACTTAACAAGAAAAACGGAGTAACAAAAAGAACCTACGCCATCTGAATCTTCAAAAACAACAAATAAACCGCCACAGCGACCGTAATCAAACTCGCCCAAATATCATGCAAAATCTTACTCCCCTCCATAATATGCTGCATATCCACATTAATCAGCGTCGCCGCCTTCCCCGCATCCAGCGCAGCCAACCTCATCTTCAACAACTGCCGATAACAACTATCAATCAACACACTCCGCATCTCCAACGCCAGCTTATTACACGCGTGCGCATACCACGCGTTGAACAACGCCATCAGGATGTACAGTATCGCGAAGGCGCCTATCAGTGCATACCCGACGTCACTCCGCTCGGAGTAAATCACGCTCTGCTCGCCGGGGTGGACGGCGCCGCCTTGGACGAAGGTGATGAGCCGTTCCAAAAGCATGGGTTGGGTGAGGGTGAGAGCGACGATGACGAGGCGCGGGATGACGGGGCCGAGGAATTTGGTGGGCATGGAGGTGAGTAAGGTGGTGAAGAGGGCGGATTTGGCGGGGGGGTTGGCGGTCGGGTGGGTTTTGGACATGTTGAAGGCCCAGGTGGCGCGGAAACGCTCGCGGAGGAGCTCGGCGGATTCTTCGTCGCGCGGGCCGGAGAGGTCGGTGGCTACTAGGTAGCGGGTGAAGCCTGTTTGTGTTAATTAGTGTTTTTTCTTGGGTTTGGTTTGTTTACATGGGGAAGAGTTGGTAAGGGGGATATACCATTCCACAGAGTAGCACCCAACCAGAAAAACATCGACCGTCCATAAAACCCCGACAACTGCTCCAGCGTATGCTTCCTCTTCACCTCCGGCGCAATCAACCGATCCTTCCTCGCCGCCTCAACCAGCATCAACGCAATCTTTACCGCCAACGCGACCCCCTCCGCCGCAGCCAACGACCGATGCGAGCCCTCCGGCATCAACCCCAGCGTCCGCAGCCGGGCGACATCAAAGAGAATAGTGAGGAGCAGGTAGAGCTCGATCAGGAAACTAGGCGCCACGCTGAGGGTGTGCTCGAAGTAGCTGAGGGCGGAGAGGGGGAAGACGCCGACAAAGTTGACGGCGGCGGCGGGGAGGGTGAGGTTGGTTCGGGGGGCGCCGCCGGTGCCGGGGATGGCCCAGAGCATGATGACGGCGAGTTTGAGGAGGCCGAGGACGATTGTGAGGCCCTGGAATGTGTTAGTATCTATTTTTGAATTTTCATTTTTATAATCGTTTTCATCATGTTTTTTTCATATAACCCCACCAAACAAGACGGCATGAGATGAGACCTACCTGCTTAACCCACATCAAAAACCCATTGGCCACGACCCGTGGCCGGCCGATCAAAAACACAATCTGGGCGACCGCACCCAGAATCATCAACCCCGTCGGCAGAATCGTGAGAATGGCCTCCTCAAAGGTGAGCGTAAAGTCCAGCCCGCCGCGACAGTTGGGCCCGGCCCAGGGGCCCCAGGTGCTGTCCACGACGTCGCAGTCCATCGGGTCCATCTTTGCAGATGCGCCGATGGGGATGGGTGGGAGGACGATCTGCGTGTGTTAGTGTACTGGACGACTTAGGCTACTAGCATGAGGTAGTGTAGGGAAGCACACTAGGAGATAGTGTAGGGAAATGAAATGAGATAGATACGTACTAGGTGGTAGGAATGAGGTTGAAAATGGAGTCCTGGTCCAGGGAGCTTGGGGTTAGCGGCTGTTCCGGCCGTCGCTGCGGGACACGGCGATCATTCCCTGGTCGGATTGCGATCTGGGAAAGACAAAAAAAAGATCTGGGGGGTCAACGGGGAAGACGGGAAAGAAGATCTCAGATGCAAGGGCAAGCGCGAAAAGGGGCCGAAAGAAGATCGAAAAGAAAGATCGAAAACAGATCCAAAAGTGAGAAAAATGCGCCGAAAGAAAACGAGACGTTAAAGTTTGATGAGTTTGAGTTAGTTAGGGGATTCCCACCGATCAGATCAGGTTGGTTGCCAACAGCTCGGGCATGCGCATGGCGAGAAGGAGCAGGAGCGAGCGAGCCCAGCCAAACGGACGAAACGAAGCGAACCAAGCCACCACTCGTGGCGATGGAGAACGAACGTGCTGGCGTGCCGGTAAGCTTGGTCCGAGCCACGCGTGATGCTGGAGGCCAATGATGTAGTGTAGACGCCAGAGGGGGTGTGTCTGGTGTGGTGTGTGTCTTGGACTCTTGGTGAGGCGAGTTGACGGGATCTATTTTTGTTTTGGAACGTCCGTGTTGCTTGTTGCGTCGTGCGGGAGTATCGTCGATCGAGCAAGGGGGGTAGAAGAATCGCTCCAGTGGCAAGTGGAGACACCAAGAGGCAACAGAGACAAAAATATGCGAGGGTTGGAGCTGGAGATCGGGGGGTATGGACGACTCGTATGGGTTACAGAGTTGAATGGCCTGCTGCGCTGCGCTGTGCTGCACGGGGCCTGCTTGCCTGCCCAGCCTCAGGTCTCACTCGCAGGCGACCCGCTTGACATGGGAACAAGGCCAACAGCTTGCAACGTCCTGCACAGGGATGTATTTCGGGACAGCTTCCTGTGTTTTTGTGTGGACAGTGTGTGGACAGAATTATGGACTAATCAGGCGGGCCGGGCACGGCCGAAAGGGCAAGGAGCTGCGCCGTCGGGGTGGGCCTTGTCGAGTGTGCAAGTTCATGACAGGACGGTCCTCTCCTCTCCTGTCATGGTCGGAGAAAAGGAGGACATTTTCTTCGTGAAAACTACTAAAAAGAGACGAGAGGCCTTTCAAGCGGTTACATTCGAAGCTTCCATGGCCAGCCGCATTGGTAGCCCACAGGGCAGCATGAAGCAGACCCTGGCGAACTCGGCTCGCAACGGTGAGGCGTGGCGTGTCAGCCCGGGTGTCGTCGGGGCTCTGAGACCCCGGGGATTTCGAGAATGGGGAACTCGAACGCGTGTGGCCCGTGGGAAGTTTAACCCGTGTGGGTAACGCGTGTGGGTGACAATTGCGACATCGTGGGAGATGGATTTTTGGCGAAATGCGGTGGGCCTGCGTTGCTTCCATTTGCTTGGGTGACTTGCGAGCTCACTGAGCCCTACACTAGTACATTTCTGTGAATAGTAGGAGTGCTTGCTTCGTGCTAGCATGAGGTTGGTCAAGGTCGGTGTTGGAAGAGGAAAAGTGGGTTTGCGAGTTGTGGCGATTGGCCCAAGTCAGACATGCAGATCACTGCCGAAACAACTTTCCAGTTCCGGCTCAGCTTCAAGGTGGGGCATAAAAAGCTTATTTTGATGTGGGGTGCTGTGATTGGTAGCACAGCAGGGTTCCCCCCAACCCCACGGCGCACATCGGACCAAAAACAGCAGTCGCCGCCAGAAGCCAAGCGTAAGCTTTGGGCCGCATCACTCCGACTTCCGTCCCACAAGCTCGCCCAACACCCGGCGCTCGACGGACCGGCCGTGGCTCAGCCGGGAGAAGGACCGGATTTTGCGCATTTTGCACATCACACGTGCTGTTGCGACGGATACGGCTGAATCCTTCATTTTCAGGGTTTTTGTTGGGTTTTATTTGTCGGTGTGCGAGACGGACGAAAATAAGCACACTCGGCGCGGTAAATTTAGAGCAAGCTCGGGGCAAACACAAATTGTGAGCTTTGATCCTTCGCCGTGAGGTCATGTCTCACGAACCCAACTGTCGGGCCCGACCGCTGCTGCTGTGCGACCAGCCACGAAGGAGCGAGGTGTCGAGACGGGTGGTAGCGAGAAGTTCCGCAGACGCTCATTTCCGAGGAACAGAGGGCTGCGGGGTTGTGTCTTGGCGAGCGTAACAAATTTCGGCTGGCTGCTCATGGAAGTGCAAACAGCGGGTTCAGCTCATTTATGGTCTGGCAAGATGGAAATCCAGATGCAAATCCTATATGCAAATCGCAAAGATGAGCGTCGGTTTGTGTGTTGGCTACACCTTCATTTCAAGCTTTCTGTTTGCCTGTCGGGTTTGTGACCGTGACCGACAGGGCAGACTTGCATGAGCATTCTTGTCTCGTCTCTTCACTCACTGGGAAATAGACCAACAAAACAGTGTCGTTACATTTAGGTCCCGACGGCCCAGCCGACCCACTCACCCACACACTCCCCCGGCCACCCAACTGGGCATGGGAAAGATACCATGGTTGTACGAAAACGGCATAATGCGACAGTAGCTGCAGCCAACCAGATGTTTTGGCTGTGTAACAGTGGGGACACGCGACAAATGGGACGACAGCTCGATGGGACCTTGATGGGACCATGATGGGGACCCTGAGGGGATGGGCCAGTCAGGCTGATGGAGACGACGGGGGGTAAGACGGGAGAATTGTTGGCGGTCATGCCAGCCAAGGAGCCCGATGAGTCGGGTTGGAGATGGAGTGATGGTCGGGGAAGATGGACCGGTGATGGAGAAGGGAAGATTGTGGAGGACGGGGTTAGGCCCAATATTGGCGCGCTGTGCGAGGTGCAGACTTTCTGTGGAGTGTGGAGCGAGGAACGAGAGGCTCTTTGGTGGGTGTCCAGTGTCCAGGGGTTTGGGAACTTGATGTGCAGCTTGCCCAGCTCCCAGCTGCCCTCGTGTGGGCCTCAGGTTGGAGTGATTCAGGACCCTGGTCTTTTTGGACAGCTCCCATCTTATTCACTTCACGGTCTTGACGCGAAGTGTTCGATTTAACGTTAGTTAGACGGCTCGGACAGACCAAGTCGGATGTCGTCGTGATAAACCGGCAGCTTTCATTGATCGGCGCGGACATTGTCCTATCGATCCGAGGGAGACTTACGAGCCACTACTTGCGACTACTCGGCCGCGACCCGATTTGGCCGCAACGACATCTGAACTGCGCTTGGTCGAACGACTAGGCGTGTTCACTTTGGTAATTCCCTACGTTGAATAACTGACAGTTTTGATATCTCGTTTGATACTCACTTTGCAGTTGGAATACTCACCTACAGGTTTACTCGCTATTACTCACTATTACAGCTTCACCCTACTGACTTCACCGCACTCCCATATCCCTTAATCTCAACACCACTTACCCTTACCCTTCATCATCTTGATATTGATACCCATCACAACACCAAAATGAACCGCCAAACCTTCTGGGCCCAGCGCCAACCTGCCCTCCAAGCCCTCTCCACCTCCCCCCCTCTCTTCTTCGACCTGCCAACCCCTCAATCGCAATCAGTCGGAGCCAGTCAATATGCCCGCACCAAAGCCGTCATGGCCGTCGACGCCGGCAACCTCACCGACGCCGCGACGCAACACTCCCTCTCCCAAGAAACAGTCATCCTCACCGCCTGGGCCATCCTCCTGCGCGCCTACGCCGGCGGAGCAGACGATGATGGAGTTCTCGGGTTCGGGGCGTGTTTGGATAGGGAGGGCGCCGCGTGGGTGGTTAGTCAGGTGGAGGTTACGGGGGAGAGGGCGGTTGTGGGCGGGGTGATGAGGGAGGTGGAGGAACGGGAGGTCGGGGAGGTTGTTAGGGGGGGGAATGGGTGGGAGGATTTGAAGGGGTTTGCGGCTGGGACGGGGGTGGAGGGGATGGGGGGAGGAGGGTTGGGGGGGGTGAAGACGGCGGTTTTTGTGCATGGGGGACGGGCGAGGAGTGGGGAGATGTATTTGCCGGTGAGTCTTTTTTTTGTGTCTTGTTGAGAGAGTGTGTGAGAGAGGAAGAGTGAGAGAGAGAGGAAGAGTGAGAGAGAGAGGAAGAGTGAGAG
>NW_026944173.1:0-11263 GCF_033296635.1 Dichotomopilus funicola
CAGGGGCTTATGCAAATGTGATCTTATTATGCGGTCGGCTCCCGGACCGGTCGGGCGGGTGACCCCGTGACTTCTCTTTCACTGCTGACTCCTGTGAAATTCAAGACCAACCGCTTTATTGGAGCTGGAAACTGTTTCTGTTTTTCTTTTTTCTTTTTTTTTCTTAACGGGGATCGAAAGTTTGAGGAGTAAAATGAGATACATCCAGCGGAGCCGGCAACATGAGTGGCCTTCTAGAACGCCATACAGGGAGAACAATCGCCCTCAAATAAGCCCAAGGCCGTAAGTTGCCTCTTGGGTTATCATCGAGACCCCCATTCGTTCGACAAGAACTCCACTTCTCCCACCAAGATTATCCATGTTGCTAACCGGACCAAGCCGAAGCGACTTTGCCGGCTTACTAAACGTTGATAGATCTTACAGCTGTAAGGGCGTCGTGTAAAGTAGATCTAACGTTTTGAGATCAGCTTTTAGTTCCTAGCAATTCGATGTGATTTCAAGGCAGGCTTCGCCCGTTGATGATGAATTGAGTAATGTTTCGAACATTCACCCTGAATCATCAATATCAAATATATTGGACAGAATAGAGCCAACATCGCGATATCCTGTCCTCTCACAACTCATCTTTTTTCGATAATACACTCCTCCCGCCCACTCATACACCCATCGTAACCAACTCCTGCTTCACCAAAACCGGCACACGTTCCGCCTTCAACCCCCAAGAACACACCCCACTCCCCCCACACACGCCACTCATATTGTCCCCAACATGAAAGCTCTCCGTCCCCACAAACACGCCCCCCTCTGCCCCCTTATTCTGCGTAAACTCCAATCGAAAATTCGTCGTCGGCGACGAGGGATTACCGTTGTTGGCCTCCAGAATGCGAAGGCTCCACAGCTGACCAGGCACCTCTGAGCATTTGTATACTACGTCACCGTATGGGTACGGCTCGAATGCTTCGAAAGTGGCGACGCAGATGGCCGCGGGTACGACGGCGTCGTTGGGGTCGGAGATGGTCGTATTGAGGACGCTGGTGGTGGTGCTGTTCGGACGGCCGGAGGGGCTGAAGGTGCCGAGACGGGAGACTTGCCAGGGTTGGAGGGGGGCGGTTGCTGTGGCTAGGGAGGCAAGGCCAAGTAGGGCCAGGAGGGTGAACTGCATTTTTGGTGGTGGTGAAGTGCGGTGTTGTAAGGTTGTTCTGATTGCTTGTGCAGATACACGAGCTCCGGGGTAGTTGCAAAAATCCAGAGGGCGACGTTGACTTTTAAACCAAATCAACTCAACATGACAAGGGACCATGTCGCCAGCTCGGACATCACCTGCATGCCAAGGCGCGTGGTGGTCGACACAGCTGCGACCAAGAATAGACGTGAGAACAACACTGGACGCATCCTAACCTAACGATGGCGAAGGATTGGATCACGGCTAAAACGTGGTGCGACACAAGATATGCGAGGACCCTGCCGCGGTACACCGCCGAGCCAAACACCTCGTATTTCAGTGTTCTCTCATCGTATCCATGCTTAACTCAAGTATGGCGGACGTTGGACTGTAACGCTGAAATGTAATGTTGTGTGAGAGTCACCGAAGCAATGGTATGTAGCACCCGCTTCTGTATGTCAATGAATCGTTAGAGTAAGCGCGAGTAATTGAAGATAAACCAGTGAAACCAAATGATCCAGTTTCAAAAGGAATGATAGTAGATTAATTCGACCAAATATGTAAGATAGCGCTCACAAGATCGGGGAATAATTATTTGTCCGATGATTGGATCAGTTAAACTCTGAAAAGGAAGACTCACGTTAAGGTTGAGATCCATTGCGCCATTCGGTCACTCCCGAGCCTCAGCGCAGCTGACACCGGCCCTCTGATCAATCAGTTTGGTACGAAATACACAGCTAGGGCGTTCAAGATTAGTTAGTCGCTCGTGAGTAGTCGGTTCGTCAAGCTATTTCATTCCTATATTTTTCATTCCCCTCGATAAAATGAATCTATCAATGGTATGATTAAGCTTCCAATAAAGTTCATCGTCGTTCGTTTGGAAGTTTTGTTTGCGGTAAATTACTCCTGCACCGGTTGTTTACTCAAAAGCATCTCATTCCCCACCTCGGTGACCTAACATTCACCACAGGCGGCCTCCAAGACCACCAAGAACTTACCCCAAGCACGTTATCGTGATATTGGCCACCATCCCACCGGTTGCCTCTGAGACCCCATTCAAGCGCAATCTAGCGTCGCATCGCTCCGAAGCAAACCGCCACAGCTGAACATGGACCGTCGATATGCTTTTCTGCCAAGGCACTGCGCGGGGATCTGCAGGGACGGCAACCACTGCGGCTGGGTGCCTTGGCACACCACCAAACAAGCTCGCCAGCGCCCACTAACGAGCCAGTTGCCGGCGAGAATGACGCGGCCAGATCAGGCAGTTTTCAGCCGACGGTGGCATTCGCCAAACAGCCGAGCGGGCGGCTTTCTCCGCACTGCTTTTCTCTTGCTGAACAGGAAACCAGAAACTGGGCGAAGCTCGAAGCTCAGCGATGCATCGTCGGGTTTGGTGATGCAAGTTTCCGAGACCTGACCAATGACCGACAAGAAACTAGGACGATCGGGGCTGGAGATGCAGCAGGTTATGGAGTTTCTGGGAGCTCTGGTGGTGTGGACGCCAACGGACTTCGCCAGATTGCCCACGAGGCATCGGATCAGCAACAGGCAATCGGGAATGCAACCTACGTAAGGGGCGTGACGGTGTCACCCCGCTCTCCGTCTGGTGAGGGGATCAGGCGACGATAAGAGAGTTAGAGAGGTATAAGAGTCGGGTTGTCAGGCTGTTCTTTTGGAAGGGGTATTGCTTTTAAGTTCTAGATATTCCTCTGTCAATATTCGACACTGAACAACAACAATACAATACTCCCCAACAAAACAAACACCAAGTGACCAAAATGCAGTCCCACATCTGCTCCATCGTCCCCCCTTACCTCCTGCGGGGCATCGCCGAGAGCCAGTCCAACGACGACAAAGCCCGCCAAGGCGCCCGCAACTGTCTCGCCCACCGCGAGCGCGTCACCACCAAGCGCGCCGAGCGTTTCCGGCTGCTGAGCCAACCCCCCGCTACCCGCGCCGCCGCTAACATCCACCGCGGCCACCGCAACATCGTGCCCGAGGTGCTGTTGCAGCACATCGCCGACTCGGGCGATGTCGACGACAACACCAAGGCGCGCGCCCGCGGGGACATTGAGCGCACCCGTCGCGTGACTTCGGCGTACCAGAAGAGCCTCAAGGGTGAAAATGTTGACCAACCAGACCCCAAGGACGGTGGTGTCACTGCTACCAAGGCCGGCGGCAAAACCGGCGATGACAACACGGGTGATGACGCGCCCCCCAAGGACCCTGGATCGTCCGGTTTCTACCGCGCCGTGTACGACGCCAAGCACTCGGAGGACGAGTCGACCCTGCCCGGCGATGTGCTGCGCGTTGAGGGGCAGGCGGCCGTGAAGGACGAGACGGCCAACGCTGCGTTTGACAACGTCGGGCGCGTGCTGGAGTTCTACCTGGAGCAGTTCAAGTGGAAGAGCATTGATAACAAGAACCAACATGTCATCAGCTCGGTGCACTTTGGCCAGGCCTACGGCAACGCCTTCTGGGACCCCGAGATTGCGCAGATGGTGTTTGGTGATGGAGATGATTTCATTGGCAACTTTGCCACCTGCATCGATGTCATCGGGCATGAGCTGACGGTAAGAGAACTCACTCACCCATATCAGTAAGCTAGTCCTTGATTGGGAGACTGACAAGACCAGCACGCCGTGACGGAGCACACCAGCCCGCTCAACTACGACGCCCAGCCCGGCGCGCTCAACGAGCACGTCTCAGACGTCTTCGGCATCATGATCAAGCAAAAGTACGAGGACGAGACCGCCGACAAGGCCGACTGGCTCATTGGCGAAGGCTGCCTCCTCCCAGGCGTCAAGGGTGTTGCCCTCCGCAGCATGAAGGCTCCGGGAACCGCCTACGACGACCCGCGTTTTGTACGTCCATGTCCCCCGTTCTCCTATCCCTATTGATTCGGTGAGATTGCCGGACAGTATTAACAACCCCCCAGGGCAAGGACCCCCAACCAGCCAACATGTCCGACTACAAGCCGACGACCGACGACAACGGCGGCGTGCACCTGTACAGCGGCATCCCCAACAAGGCCTTCTACCTGGCCTCGGTCGCCTTCGGTGGCTACTCGTGGGAGAAGGCCGGGCAGATCTGGTGGAAGACCATGAGCGCCGGGCGCGTGCCCGCCAGCTGCACCTTTGTGCAGTTCGCTGATGCTACCGTGGATACGGCTGAGGAGCTGTTTGGGGCGGACGCGGCGAAGACGGTGCGGGATGCATGGAATCAAGTGGGCGTTACCAGGAAGAATTAGGTGACTATCGCAAGGTCATTTTCGAGATGAAGCCTGTATTTGTCGATTGTCGATTAGCAATTAGTTGTATTTCTTGGCTATTGCCATAATCATGCGATACCGTCCGCATGTAGAATCCGGGCAGGATTGATCGTCGATGTGTCTTGATCGCGTAGGTATGTACGTACAGGGGTCCAACCTCGTTGGCTATGCAGATGCGTTGATGACTGAGAGGATTCAGCTGCAATGGTAAACTAGCCGTCGTGTCTCCAGTCGTGTGCTTGAAATGGCATATGGTCTGCTTAAAGTTTCCCATATCGTACGATTATATTACAAGACCCCTACCCGCCTATCGCTTAGGTGCCCTATGCCTCTCGCCTGACCACCGTGCATATCAATGGTACGTTTTTTGGTAGCCGATCGACCGGCTGCAGAGCGCTAATGTGTGTGGTCTTGAAGATCTGGTGTCACATGGCTCTTGAAAGGACGACTCAGCCCCGGAAACGACATCCAGAGCGTGCGTGCTAGACGCCAATGCACCGCTCAAAGGCTTCAAATTGCATTCGAGGCCGAACTCGACGGCTAGAGAGAAAGAGGAGGGATACTGTGCCAAGTTTCCAACAACGGCGTTTTTAACATGTAGCTATTTTGATAGCCGCGGTAGCCGAAACAATTAGAGATGGAACGCTTATATACCCATATTAGACCTGCAGGCGGTGTGTCATAGCAAGTGGCGACTCGTTGGAGTTGGCTGTTGGTATCCCTTCTCTGGAAACGTCAACTGCTGCTAAGATGATTAGTCGGAAGCAAGTGGGTAATTTTTTGTCAGCTCGACTAGCAATCATTGAGCGCTAGCTAGTAATTATCTACCCATTCAGGAGCAGAATCTGGCTGTAGATACCTGCCGTGCGTTGGAAGTCCCAATGCCTAGGAGTGACATGAGTGAGGATGGAACGCTGCAGCTCCCAGCTGTTCGAGGCAACACAAGTGCGCCGGGCTGTTAGCTTGTCAAAGCTGCTCAGGTTCACCTTAACTGGGCTGGTAACTCTAAACACAGCTAGAGAGAAGCTAAACACCAGTAGTTTGGAGACATATCTCCCTCAGAAAAAGCCAGCCTCGGAAGTCCCACTCTGGCACCGCCCGCTGCGTGCAATCAAGTCATCACGCTGGGAGGATCCGGATCTACGGGGGGGAGTGGTTGGTGATCCGATTCGGGAAAGGCACCCCGGTGCGGCCTGGCGCTTGTTCGGGGCAAACTCCGAAGGCCCCGGCAAGTCGTTGCGTGGGGTCCGCGTGGTGATCCTGAGTGGGAGAATCACAAGGCTGCGTCGAAGTATTAGTCCCGTCTGGTTGGGCACCGTGTGCTTCTGTTGATCTCCGTTTCTCGAACGGTCCAGCCCCGGAATGGTACTGCTACGGAATATTGACATCTGTGATTATTTAATTTCTTGGACAGTTGCCCTCTTGCTAATAATTCACACTATCCTTCTCAGCAAGCTGAAAATTTGCCTCTGGCGCAACTCAACGAGGCTCGTTCATGCCCAACGATGGGGAAGATCGTGTGCTAAGGCGTCAGGTGGATGCCAATCCCCGGACAATAGCCAATGGCCCGCCAAGACCCGACGAGTCATCGCCGGGAAGTGTGATCCAACGAACAATAGGATCGTCCAGGAGGTTGCTGCCAAGCTGATATTGCTGCCCGGGATGTTCTTTGCCTTTGTTTCAATTGCACACTCTCTTTTCGGCGCTTAGCTCGGGGCTTTGATGGCGAAATGGTTCTATGAGACTGAGACTCGTGGACGGCCCCTGTCCTGGTGTCCCTTTTCTCGGCCGTGATGCGTTGTCAAGGTTGCCATGGGCTAGCTAGGATGGTAAAGCACATCGGGACGCTATGCCAAAAAGACAGAATGCTTATCGCCCGGAATCCGGAATGTGTGCATGAAGTGAATCGGTGGGGAAGCCCATTGGTTCCTTCCAAAAATCGAGAAGAATCCAAGGCTAGACATTTTGACTTCCGCCCGTGTGTTCACATCCGTCAGTCGCTGAAAAGTCCCGCATCTCATGCCCGAAATTCCTCACCAAGCCAATCAACAGACTGCGTGCCGCATGTTTTCCTTGGTCCCAACCGGCAATGGGCGGTCTCGCCGAGAAAGGCAAACCGCGTTGGTGCATCAGCATCAGGCCATCGAGCCATTGGACCATCTGCATCAGGCCATCAGCAATGGAAGCTGCAAACAACCTGGCCAAGCGGCATCCAGCGGCAGGAGCACTGAAGCAGCGGCATGCGCGGGTGCCCTCTCGTAGCAAACCTTCCCTCGGATGCCGCCCCGACCCACCGGGCCGAACCACTCCTGCCGCGTGCAGGATTTCACCGGTGAAAATCTCGTGCAGGCTCCATGCAGGCTGGGGTGGTCATGATCGTGCATCGATGCTGCGCGTCGTGCTGGCACCCTGGCTTTTGTACGGTGCCATCACTGCCGTGCCCCCCACCAGATGAGAAAACCTGGAGACAAGAACGGCATGTGACTTGGGGATCCATCCGTCTATCCTTCCACACAGCATGACGTTGTTAGTGTAATTTTGGGGATTGACTCCTTTCTTTCTTGCGCATTTTCGGATCACTATTCACCGGTGGTCCACCCTTTGTTGGAAATTCCGTCGAGATTGGTCACATTTTCTTCGCCCCTGCTATCGACAACCGGTACCTGGCTAAGGGAACGGAGATTCCTAGTGGAATGCCCACGAGTGCCAGGGACCGGTGTGAGAACCGAGATGGGGGGTAAAAAGTATATAAATCGAGCCACGATCCGGCAAGACGTGGTGGTTCTGAATCGTTTGCTTCTAGTGTAGAAATATTCTCCCTTCCGTTACGCCGCCTGAAGCTTACTGTTTTCCCGTCTCTCCGAGAGCACCTACTGTTGTATTTAACATGGAAAACTTCGGAACCCCGCTTAGCCCCGAAGGCCTCGACCTCGGGCTGGTGGTCCCGGAATACATCTCCCTCTTTCCCCACAGTGGAGAAGGCATCCTCAGTCTCCCGGTAAGTTTCGTCGACAACCAACACAGCACAAGATGCAGGCCACAATCTAACATTGCCCAGGTGCCAGGCGTCCGGTGCCCAACCTGCGCGGCCAACGGTGAAGAAGTCTGGGTGGTGCCCGGCCTTCTCTGCGCCAAGTGCCGAACACCCGCCCCAGATTCCAACCACGAGCTCGATTCGGCCCTCGGAGTTGACTCCGACGATTATTAACATACACTTCCGGAATGCCCGAACTTTTTCGGCCTGCATGTCATCATCCGCGGCAGGAGTGGTCCATCGGCTCTCACAAAGTCCGTCGGTCAGATAAGGCTGAGGATTGTTCGCTGGCTCGGTACCAGCCGCTGGGTGATGTGTGCCAAGGATGTCACCCTCCGGCTGGGGTACCGAGCCTCGATTGGGCTTGTCATTGGCTCGTCGGCTGGGTCTGTACGACGTTGTTCACCGGTTAAGGTCTTGTATGGATGGCACAAGAAGTCCGGGGTGCTTTCTGGGGTGGTGGGGGTTATCTGATTGTGTGTGGTAATGACACCGTGATACGTGATGTTTCAAGGGAGCCGAGGCATCAAGACTTGCTAGGGTTGGGACATTATATCGAGCAAGAACGCCAGTTTCGGAATGCAACTCGCTTCAAACTGTGGGTTCTCACTCTCACGAGAATGCCACACGTTCACGTTGCGACAATGCTACCGTCTACATTTAGAATTTCTTCATTCTTGTCGTTCATATTAATTATGAACAGTCTATTGTTTTCCAACAATGCAAGACGCTTAACCATCAACCCCTGTTCGTAACACCCCCCTGCAAGAGTAACCTCATCACATCAATACGCCCTCTCGTTTCCCCCGTAACCTCCATCGCAGCAACCACTGCCCCTAACGGCGTGACCTCTTCGTAAGAAGCCAAATTCATATCTGCCCCGGCAGCAAGCAACAACCGTACCACCTCCGCACACCCAGCCTCCGCAGCCCAATACAACGGTGTCCGACCATATCCATCCCGCACGTTCACCCTAGCGCCCAACTCCAGCAACACCCTGGTACAAGCATAATTCCCATGAGCCAGATGCAACGCCGACACGGGATTCCTCACCTTCCTCCCACCCTTGAACCCCCTTAGCCCCCCAACACCACCGACACCATCCCCATCCCCATCTCCCAAAACACCCTCGACGACCCCATCAACATCCGCTCCGCCCTCCCTCACCAACACCTCGACACACTCCGCCCGATCAGCCAACACCGCCACATGCAACGCCGTCTGGCCCTTCCCAGGCCGAAACCGATACCCACTGTACCCATACCCATTCCTTCCAGGGGTACTCGTACTCTTACCCTTCCCCCCCTCGGGCAACACCCTCCTCACATCCACCCCAGCCTCCCTAACAAGATACCTCACCACCCCCACGGCCCCGACCAAAACAGCCATACTGAGCACACTCTCCCCGCGACCCGTGGCTGGGTCCACACGTGTGGCGTTGACATCGGCCCCGCAGGCCTCGACGAGGAAACGCACCATGGCGAGCTGGGCGAGGGGCGTTTGGGGGCCTGCGGTCGGGGAACGGATGGTGGCCATTAGCGGGGTGATGCCGATGTGGTTGGGGGCGTTGATGTGGACGGGTGGGGGTGTCGGGGGTGCTCCGAGGGAGGTGGGAGAGGTAGACGTAGGGGAGTGGGCGTGGTTGAGGGAGGGGAGGATGGTGGGGAGGAGGTAGTGGGCTACTTTGGTGATGTCGAAGAAGGTGCAGGCTATGCAGAGGTCGGCTTGGAGGGCTAGGGATGGGGCAGTGGTGGTTGTGGGGGGTGATGGGGATCTTGGAGAGCTTGGCGAGCTTGGGGGAGTTGATGAAGTTGGTGAGTTTGTGGAAGAGGTTGGTGAGGACGATAATTTTGGTGATGGTGGTGGAGATAACGGCGAAAAGATTCGTGAGAGGTTGGGTAGTCGGGATGTTGACAATGACCGAGAACGTCGAAGTCTATTGGGGGATGGCCGTGCTGGGCTAGGCACGGACTCGGCGATTCGAGATGAGAGCACCGACTTCGTAAGAGCCGAGATCTGGGCCGCGAGAATGCTGTCTTGTGACTGCTCCCTCGACGGCTCATTGTTCCCGGCCTGCGCGCAACGGCATCCTGAGCCGTGGATTTGGATGCTAGGCAGACCGTCAGGGCCAGGAATCTCCCGGCACTCGCTCTTTCGAAGCCGTTTCGGCCGGGCCGTCCTGGTTTGCACGTGGGGTGGTGTCCATGATACCCGATTTGAGGGTTCTTCTTGGATTGTCCAGGATGTGAGGGCAGGCGAAGGCTGCCAGGAGCGATGACTGCGATGCCTGACAGAGGGAGGCGCCATTGTGTCGTTGACTCGTTGGTTTTCACTTGGATCTTTCTTGCCGACTTCTAATTACAACGAGCCGCTGGGATCTAGAGATTCTTAAACCTTAAATTTTCGACCTTCTCCCAGCTCTACTAGAAGCCCAACTTAAACCAAATCAACCCTTACCCCTCAGGACTATTGACGCAAAACAGCCCTACGACAACGTCCAGGCTGACTCCTGCACTGAGCCCACGCACTGCTCGCTTGGCGCGCGCCTGCGATAGGACGACAACACCGCCTTTTAGCGAGCGAGGCCTTCAGCTGAACGCACTAATACCAAATCAAGCCTCCGAGCGAGCCGCAGCCATGCGGTCGATGCATGAAGAACCGGAGACCGCTGCATCGCTGCATCGTTGCGTCCGCTGCCGGTGCCAGATTCGGAAATCGGTGCGAGCCATAAGCCGCTGCGTGGCAGTTTTGGCGCGTTTGTTGTTGGGTTTGAGGCGGACGGCGGACGGCGGTCGCGTTTGACGCCGGTGACGGACGCTGCGACACGTCACTTTGATGAAGCCGCTAATAACAAAACCCCTCAATCCGAATGGCGGAATTTTCGACCGGACGGGCGCGCGTGGGTTTCTGCCTTGCCAGTGGGACGGGACTGGACGGAATTGATGCCGCGTTTTTGGTGAGTCAATCGGCGGCAGGCATCAAAAGACGCCATTTGCGCTGCGATTAGGCACGAGGTTTGACAGCAATTGCCTATCGCTGGAAGATTTTGACAGAGGGGACGAGGGTGAGAGGGGCCAGAATCTGTCTTGTTGCCTCCTCTCTTTTTTTTCACATTTTTGTTCCTGTCGTTCTTCTTTCTCTTTGCTGTGTGCCCTGTGTTGTATTATCTTCGCACGCTCGCCATGGCCAAAAAAGCGGCAGACTAAAACAGAATAGCCCCTAATTAAGTCCAATCGAGTAACATTCGATCAAATCTCAATAGATTTCAAGTGATTTACTCTGTTTCGTCCTTTTTCATTTCATTTTTTTTTTTTTTTTTACTTTTTGATTCTCTTTCACTTTAATTATTTATTCTTTTTATCTTCTTTCCACTTTTTTATTTATTCTTTTGTTCTCTTCTTTCACTTTTGGTTATGGACCTCAGTGCTGCGTTTTTCTGAGAGTCACCCGGCGGCAGGCATCAGAAGACGCCATTTGCGGTGCCATTAAGGTAGGCACGAGGTTTGTCAGCGGGTTTGTCGCCCCGCTAACCCTAAGCCCCCCTTTTTGTAAAATTAAGTCTCGCCCAGCTGCTCGTGTTTCTGCTATTTCCTGGCGTATTTCCGGGCGTTGTAGGAGACTTGCCTCGCTGGTTTAACGTGGTCGTTGTAAAAGTTCGGGCCCTTGGGGTCCATGATTGGTTTGTATTTGGTGTTGAACTTCTTTCGGGGGTCTACATGACTAATTAAGTGTTATTCGCCCATAACGTGCTTTATAAGCGAGCGAGACATATAAGCGAGCGAGACACTTTTTACGA
>NW_026944174.1:0-10655 GCF_033296635.1 Dichotomopilus funicola
GGGTTACAGTCAGTCAGCGGCTGATTGCGAGCCAGTCAGGGTTCTGATACCAAAATCTCTCCAATTCACAAATCAGAGACTCTTGCGTCTCCTCGCACTAATGAACCACATCAGACTTCCTTGGTTTCAGTCTTTGGTCCAAAAGCAGCGAGGTGTTTCTTTTTCTGATTTTTGTACGTTTTCCACGCTAGAATCACCGTTTCTGGCTCTACCCCGTTGATGCGTATCTGACTGAGCGGATCCAGCTCGAGCTTCCTCTCGAGGATTTCTTCGTTGGTCACTGCACCATAAGTCAGTTAAAATCCCAGACCTGTTTGAGGGTTCCCGCCGTCCCAGGCCTTACATTCAGAGTAGGATAAATATCGTTGATGTTCATCATAGCCATACTCGACGAACCTTGCTGTGTTAGACTGAGCTTTCTCCTTTTCTCGCTTCTGCTTCTCTTCTTCCGTGGGTCCAATGCCTTGATCGCGCAAGTTATTGATTCGGTCCCATTCTGCGGATGATTCTTCTAGAGCCTTTGTTCGATCGATGATGTACTCGGCCGTAGTGTGCTTGTGGTAAGCGCAGCGGGCCTCGAACCAGGGATCGACTGGAGAGTTGTAGTCACCAAAATCGAGCAGAATGCCGGGCCCTTGCCAATTCACTTTGTGCAGCCCTTGACACGGGTGAAATCCAATGCGGTAGAAGAAGTCCAACTGGCTCTAAACTGGGTCAAACTCGAGCTTTGCCTCGGGGACATACTCGTACACAATGGCGTAGTACTGTGCGCCAGATTCAAGGTAGCTCGCAGATCCCTCACCTTTCCGCCTGGCATACTCGTCTATCTTTATTATGCTGTTCATGCGCATGAAATCAGCTCCTTGAACGCGGATCCACCCGAAGCATTTGCGGAGCCGGGTGTCAGATTCGGAAACTGCAACCTTGGAATCGTCCGGGAGCGCGTCAAAATCGCGTGAGCGCCGGCCGTCGGCTGAAAAGGCGTAAAGACAGCGCAGGCAGTCAAGCCGCGTCGTCCGTTTGGCGGGGACGTGGATGGGTTCCGGCGAGGACTGGTGGATGCCGGCCTGTATCTTCTCCAGGACCGCGACGTTCCGGGCCTCTCGCTCTAGCGGCCACCAACTATTGGGGCGGTCTCCATCTGGGAGGGTACGAAAAGACTGTGGGCGTCCATCTCAGTCGGTCTTCGAGGCTGGTAATTATAGATGCACAGAGTTGCTCCACGGTCACCACATACAATCTTGAGGGCGAACGATGATTCGTCGTCATCGAACTTAACTCTAGCCACACATCCCTCAATTCCATGGCCAAGCCTGTTCCGCATCGTGACCTTATTGTAGGCGCGGGGAAAACGTCGAAGTTGTGGCGAGAGGAAATCAGCCCAGTCGCAAGGGGGGTCGCCTTGCATGGGTGTGTCTGAGAAGAATGGCGGAATTTGGACTGATGATGATTCTGACTCCATCGTTCCGCAAAGTGGTGAATTGGATCTCAGGGGTTGATGCGAAGCAGCTTTTGCCGTTGTTGAGTTGCTGGATCAGTTAAAAAAAGTCAAAGCGGTGTGACGGTTGCTCCAGAGACGAAAGGGCGTGGAGCAGGGAAACAGCTCGGCCGGCCTTGGAGAAGATACCAGGTAGTCTGCATATAACATGTATACAGTAAAGCCGTTTAACCAATCAGAGAAGACCACTCTTCGAGACATGGAAAAGCCAACAACCACTTTGTCCTTCGTTTGTTTGCTGTTCGTTGAGATTTCGAATGTTGGGCCAAATCGCAAATCGACTGTGGGAACACTGGGAAGTCACTGCCAAATCCGGCGGCCAAAACATCACAGTTCATACTTTGGTAATATGTAAATTCTCCAAATATTGACATGAACAATTTTACTTTGTACTTTCCACCCCAAGATACACAGGTGCGAAGCCGGGCAGACCCGGGAAGAAAACGACAGTGTCCAAGCTCGGCCGAGGAACGGGGTACTATGACTCGGTTCCAAAGGCGTGTCTCGCTGCTGCTGCGACTCACTCGGTGGTAGAGCCGAGGGGACCGAAGCGGATGTTGGACCAGATGACCTTGCTGTATTACGGGGGATATAATTAGCATAGCTTCCTTTTATTTTTCGTTCTTTCGGGGAAAGATCTTGACGTACGCATCAGGGAACTGGGACTCAACATCGGCAGGGACACCAGTGTCCTGGCCACAAGGGCCACGGTCACCACCGGGGGTGCCGGCCTTCTCAGGGGGGTAGGAGGAGTCGAGCCAGAGCATGTTGGAGTAGTGCTAGAAGCAGTTAGTATTTTTGTTGGTATCCCGGCAGATAGGCACGGGTTGGATAGAGGTGGGAAGGAAAGGGAACTCACGTCATCCCAGATAGACATGACAAGCACCAGAGGCTTGGAGAGGGCGTCATTGATGGCGTCGAAGCCACCGACCTCCGAGTAGCGGTCACGGTCATCAAAGGTCGTGAACAAGGCCGAGCACAGCTCGGGGGTGATGGAGCTGCTGTCGGTCGGGAGACCCTCCCAAGTGGGGGCAGGGATCTCGATCTTCTGGCCGTCTTGGACGAAGAACTGGGTGAGCTTGTTCTCCTCGAACTGGGTCACGACGCTGCACAAGAAGGGTTAGCCATGTGTTGTTTTGAGTAGGTATGATAGGCAAGCCTATGGAGACTGTGTGAGAGCGAAAGACGTACGTGAACACCTTGCTGGTGTCGACGGTCAGGCCTGGGCCGTAGAAGTCGGTGTGGCCCATGCGGTACGGGTTGTAGTCGCAGCCGTTGGCATCACAGTCACCGCCATAGCGATCCTCGGAGTAGGTGCCACCGCAGGTGCTCTCTTCGCAGACGTGGTAGTCGTTGTTCTCGCACCCGTGCGGGGTGAAGGCAAACGCATAAGCGTTGGACTCCCTGGTTCGGGTAAGTGTATGGCACACAGACAGGTTGGGTTTCATCGTAAGGTACTGACCAAACATCGATCTCGGCGCAGCAACCACCCATTGGGCCGACACCAGCGTTGGGGTCGTTGGTGGACGGCTTCCAGCCCTCAATGTTGCCCTTGCCGCCGACGAACTTGAGGTCACGGGCGCATTGCGCGTCGCAGTACTGTTGGGGTTAGCAGATGAGCGATTTCATGAACCAAAGGTACGAAAATATGGAAAGAAAGAGAAAAAAAAGAAAAAGAAAACATACACCAGTGCCGTACTTAGCACCGGCCGTGTTGGAGGGGTAGCTCGCGAGGCCACCATCCTCTTCCATCGCGACAAAGTACAGGGCGCTGTTCAGGCCACACTCAACAGTGGAGAGATCAACGTCAAAGGCAAACTCGTTGCCCAGGAGGTTGAACATCTGGTACTTGTCGCTGCCGTCCATGAGGTAGAAGCGCGAGCCGATGTTGGTGCCATACTCGTGCTTGGTGAGGAAGCTGAGAGACAGGGCATCGCCCGAGGTCGACGCGCCGTAGGTACCGTCGTAGTCAGCGCCCTCGAGCTCGCACAGCTCCGCGCAGTCGTCGGCGGTGGAGCAGGAGCTGGTCCACTCGTTGCCGTCGTAGCAGTTCTTTTGGTCGGCATCGTGGAGCCAGCGCCAGTTGGAATCGATGACGACCTCGGCATTGACCGTCGTGCAAGCACCGGGGCCGGTGCACTTGCTCCAGGTGAGCTTAGGGTGAGTCTCGGTCTGCTGGCTGCCGGCCTTTTGGGCCACGGCGAAGTTGGCCAGGGGCAGAGCGGCCGCCAGGTAATGGAGGTACTGCTTCATCATCATGATGGCAGTTGGAAGGAGAAAAGGATGAAACCAGAGAGGTAAGAACAGGCAAGGCTCAGTGGACAAGGCAGGGAGCTGCTTGATGCTGGTGGTCGACAAATAACTCAGACTTCAGGGCGTCCATCAACCTCCTTATATCTTTCCATCAGACCCTGGAAGAGAAAGATGGGAATTCTATTTGGAGGTTGGATGGACAAATCCAAAAAGGCAACAGGCAATCACGGAGCCGGAGCCCGTCCGGACTTGGAAAAGCACCCTCATCACGGACAATGGAAGAGTGAGCCGACCTTCCATACCACATCTCCATCGCGTGGTAATTGCTTTGCCAACCTGAACCAACGGTTTCTCGAGATTCATCGGGAGACAAGACGCAGGCAGTCTTGGCCTCGCGATGCCGAGCCTTCGCGAAGACACCTCGACGACACCCACAACGACAGGATAGATTAAGCGTGCCGAGCGTGCCTGGGGACAGAATCTGGGGTAGCCGCCACCGTCACCACACCAAGACCTTCCAAGACATTGCCCCAAGGCTGCCCCTGATATCTGCACTTTGATGCTAGTTACTATGTATGTACTTGTTCGTGAAAGGTCTCGGTGGTGGTATTGGCAGACTGTCATCGCCGTGTGCGCGCGGACATCATCCCGGGGGTGGCGCCGCCATCTACCTTTTTTCGGGTCGGGATCTACATGCCCAGGACGGAGACTGCGTTCCGCAGCCGTGTCTGATGTTGGAGAGGGAGGGGGCGATGAGAAGGAGCAAAGCCAAGCAAGCCAAGCAAAGGAAAGTGAGGGGGAGAACTCTCGGGGGCGTAAGACTTATCCGTACACTCCTGAAGACCTAAACTACATATTTAGTACACAGTAAAGAAGAGGACGGAAAACTCGGAGGGATCGACTCGGGGGACAAGCAGGAGGAGGTTGAGGTCAGGCCGGAGGGGGGCATGTAATTTCCACAGAATCTGGGACCTCCGCAACAATTCTTCGGCCCCTCACACCCCCCGTGGCCCCCCTTTCTTGGCCGCCCACACCGAACACACGCCGCCAAGGTCCGCCAAGCTGCCCCAATATTCCCGAGCAGCGCCGAGACAGGCCCACGAGGGGCCCCATTGGCCGGTCCCGGGACTAGACGGCACTGGACGGAAGTGGACGGCATTTGGTGGACGACGGGGCCGGCAGTTGGGGAAATGTTGGGGGAAATGGCTTGGGCTTTTCTAAACTCGTTCTTCTTGGCTGTCACCGTCGGTTGCATCCGGTTGCCCTCCCACTTGTGCCGACGCCAACGCGGGCATGACGCTCATTTGCAGGTTTCCCCCTGGCCCGGACATGTCGGCGTCGATTGGCTGTTTCTTGGTTGTGGACGACCCGGGCCTCCCTTGAAACCTTGACCGAACGCGCCGGGGAATTTACCCCAGAGATTGCCACGCGCGGACCTGCGACCTCCGATTCATGGGCCTCGACGGACACACAACGCCTCATCTGGGTGGGACACTATAAATCTCTGGGCATTCCTCGTGATGGTGTGTCATGGTGTTTGCCCGACTTGGTTGCCAACCTTTTGTCTTTTACTCACGCCGCCTTGGCAATCGACCACTCTGGATATGATCTGCACCAACGCCTCGAGGAGGGCGACGCTTTTGGAGCCTGGCGCATCTTGGTCACGCTTCGACGGTGTCTTCGATCCTCTCTTCCACCAAACAAGCAGCTGGGAAAGGCGCCCAAGGCCCCGGGCAACGAAAGGGGTGGCTCGATCTCTAGATCTCTTTCCTCTTGGCCCGGGGAAAGTTGTTGAAGACTCGGGATTCCGGCCGTGATTCCCGTCGACACGACGTTTGGAACTTGGCAGATGCGAGATTCCGGTTTCAACATTTGGGCTGCTGCGAGATGGAACCTCTTGGCTGTGGAAGAGCGACCACTGAAAGCAATGACTGGGAGGAGAATGAAGGCCATGGAGGGGAAGGAAATGTTTCACGTGTAAGGTCAGAGTAAGGAATTTTGAAGAAGAGAAAGCGAAGATTTATGGAAGCCCCGAGCACGGAAGTCACTTCTTGAACGATTTCGAGTGCACAGCAAGTTTGACTGTATTAATTGATGAATCAGGGAAATTCATGAACTTCGTATGATATGGAGCCTCATAGCCAAAACCGTAAATTCCCGAAAGAGAGAAAAAAAGAGAGAAAAGGGGGCAAAAAAGTAAAAGATTCCAGAACATCAAATACTCAAAATCGGATCCGAATCCCTAAATTTGAACTCTCGCCATCTCCGCTGCAAGCAGCGTGGGAAAATCAGTCGCAGCAGACAGCCCAACCGTCTCCGCATCTGGCCCTCGTTGCCTCGGATCGGGGAACACCCTCGGGCGACCACCGCGACCACCACCGACGCCCACGTACCCCCCTCCGCCAAGTCCATACCCCCGTCCGATCTGGCTCCTGGACTCGGCCGCCGTCAACTCACGCATCAAGGCGGCGGCGGCCACAATCTTGAAGCTTTCAATGTTCTTCGGCGAATTGCGAAACTTCTGGCTGTCTACTTCCTTCTTGTCGCACCCAACAAACAAACATGCGATGCACATCTCCAGACCATCGAGCTCCCCTACTACACTCCCAGCGATCGGGGCCGGATGGCGCATTTCCCGCGTGACCAACGCCGAGATGCGCTCAAACTCGTCCCTGAGCTTGACCGATCGGTCCCGTTGCCGGTTTGATTGTATACCACTCCCGTTCAGGATGAACCCCACGAATACCTCCAGCTCTCTCAGTGGCTGATGTGGCTGGTCGGCGAAGTCGATCATCGCGCCGTAGATCACGTCCTCGTAGCTAGACGGGTCAGAAAGACTTCGGGCAATGGGTGGCAGAACGCAAAAGGAAGTAGGAGAGAAAATTACAGGGGTATTCGGCAGGATTAGGGAGGGACACATGAGGGAAAGGGGAGAAAACAGCAGAAACCATGCTTACATATGGAGAAGCTGACGGGCGACTTCTAGCCGGTGCTTCCACCTCACAACACGGCCTAGCCTGGCCGTTCGCTGATCCAAGGCCTCGAGCAGGCGGCTCCAGAACGACGGCCCCTTGTCCCAACCGGCCATCTTAACATCCTCGGCCCAGATCTTTCGCTCGTCGACGTTACGATACAACTGCCCGAGAAGCTTCTCCGACCTATAGAACTTATGGCGTGGTCCCTCGTCATCATCGTTATCGTCATCCCGAGGGGCCATATGATCATCGAGTTCGATCTCCGACTTGTCATGGATCGTGATAGAAGGGCTGGAGGCGAGAAAATCTGGCCGCCATGCGGGGTTCTTGGGCAAGTCTGACATCTTGACGGGCCGCCCAGTCTTGGAGAAGTCGACGGCAGAAGAGTGTAACCCGGCGAGTTTGATGCAGTCTGCATCCAGTGTGCCGTCCTTTCTCTGGTCCGCCAGAATTTTATGGCGGTTGGCGATTACTCCGAGGTGGTCAGTCCTCATAAAGTCTACAAAGAAAGCCTCGATATCGCCGGGCTCCGGCTCCTTCACCTCTGGTCCGACCCGTGGGTATTCGGCGGGAGGAAAGGTCTTTACAGCACCCACTACCTCTCGGTCCCAGAGTATGTGGAAGACATCGCCGTCCAGGTCACCGCCGCTAAGCTGCCCGGGAAGATCTCTGGCCCCTTTCTGGCTAAATATGATACAGTTGCGCTGTTGGGCAAGCGGGTGGTGCTTTGGCGGCAGTCTGTTGACGGCGAGTTGGATGTCCCCTGGATGCAGAGCCGGGGATCGCGCCACGAGGAGTTTGCCTGGGCCAGGAGGCGCTTGGTGGCGGCCGTCTTCAGTGTCAAACGTCACATACACCTCCCCTTCTTTTAGGAATCCTGTTTCGTCCATGATGCCAAACAGCGTCATGCCGTTCCGTACGGGGATCCGGGCCTTGGCTTTGAGAAGGCGGAGCTCTCGCAGCAGGACAACCTCGACAGCCCCTCGTAGGAAGTTGTCTCGGCGGTAGTCGATGCCCATATCCTCCGTCTGACGAAGGAATTTGTAGAGTTGGATGCTCTCGCCAATCTTCTGCGACCGGAGAAAGCTGGACGTATTGTACACGGTCGCAGCAATCCCACGGAGTCGGCGTAGTTCTTCACTTTGAAGCTGCAGGAACCAGTCGCTCGGCGCACCCATGTCCTCGAGAATTTTGATGATCTGCTGGTTCAGCACCATGGGCATTGGCTTGGCCGTGTCGCAAATCTCGAGCTGCCGGGTTTCGTTGCTTTCAAACTTGACCATGGATGGCCGGATGCAGATTTGGACACCGGGCAATGACGGGTCCACGGACAGCATGCCTTTAGCACCGGCCCATCGAATCTGAAAACAGGTCGGGAAGCCTTTGGATTCCGGGATGATGTCGTACGCGGCCGCTGCGGCACCCAGGGACATGGTCCCGACGCCGTCACTAAACACGTAGTTGTTCCGTTCCACGTCTGGGATATATACGGTTGTGCTGCCACATTCAATGAGGTCGACGGCCCACGGTGTCTCCGAAAATGCTTGGCCGATACGGGCTGCCCGGCGCGCCGGAGACGTGATCTTGCTAAAGTCGCCCAGGCCTGAAATGATGCGCTGCGGGAGCTGAACCTGACCCTGGAAGAAGAATGGGGCAGACAGCCACGCCGAGTGCGCCCGCAGCGAAGAGTGGGAAAAGCCCAGGAGTTTGTACACTCGACCGGCTACCGGCACGCCTGTGATCAAGATGGACTTGAACCGCTCGTAAATTTCATCAAGGGAAACTCGGGCGTTCAAAAAAAGGTCTTGGCCGTTCTCGTCGCAAAATTGGGCTCGGACAAAGAATGAATGATCCGGGAACTTGCGGAGCACTCGGTTCATGGGCTCTAGCTCCGGCCCATGCAGAGTAACTCGCGTCGGCGTGACGACCGCCCGGAAGATGCGCGCCCGGTTTGGCGTCGCTCCGAGGAGCTGGGCGCGGAGTGCCGAGCTCTGGCGAAGTTTTACCTCACTCTGTTTCAGATACTCCATAATGCCGTCGACCTCATACATGGACGGATCACCAAACGGTGTCGGATAGTCAATCCAGTCAAACAGCTTTCGAAACGTGTCGGTGGATATGGGTGGCTGGCCGCCGTCCCCCTTGTCGCGATGCTCTGCAAAGTATCGCACCAGGGTCCCGGCCAGCGCCAAGATGGTCATTGGATGCAGATAGCCATTCGTCATTAAGGCTTGCAAAAGGAACAGGAGGTCAAAGGGCAGCGCTTTGACTTGAGAATATTGGTTGAGCTGGTCGCGCAGGCTTCTGGCCCCTTGGTCTATCGGAATATCAGGTCGACTTTGGTGCCCGATCTCAAATCGTGTCACGGGAAAGAATCCTTTGTCCCCAAGCCGACCCATCTCTTTTTGAAAATCGTTGAGGCCTTGTCTGGTAACTGAGACGGGAACCTGAAACTGGTAGACGAGGCAGTAGGGAGATATCTGCCTATGGGGTTCGGAGAGGGATTCTTTCCGACGATGATTCTGCTGATCCTTATCCCAGACCAAGAAAATGGGCGGCGAAGACAACGTAACGGTGGCTTTCCCATCGTGCCACCACACGAGCTCTACTATGCTCTGGAACGGAATACGGGCTTGAGTCTCAGCCCCGTTGGTTGAAAGAGTCAGGCTTCGGTTCGTAAACTTGACAGTCCACCCCACGTAGCTCAACCATTCGGGCGTGAAGACCAGTTTGGTGTCCCGGAAGCTGTAGTAGCCGCAGCTCAAGCTCAATCTGCTGGCTTCAAAAGCTTTATTTGGAGTTTCAACTGGTTCACGCACGCTGTTCGCTCGAGCCTCTATTTCGTGTTGAATTGACTTGAGCGCAAATTCGTCGGGTTTCCGGTCACTGAGCCGGCAGTAGATTGACTGTCCGACGAGCTTGAGTTGTGCTTTTGCGGGCGGATATTTTCGGCCACCCTGCTTCTTCCGCTGCTGCTGCTGCTTCTGCTGCTGGGTTTGTTGGAAAGACAGCTCATTTATGGGTTTCTCCCCATGATGTTGAAGGAATTTCACACCATGGGAGTGGTGGAGGAAGGTAATGTGCCCCATCGGCCTGTTCCTTTGCTTTTCAACCGCAAAGTCCTTGATGGCCAGCTCATCAAGGTACGGTTGGAGTTGATTTCGCAGAATGCTATCGGTCCACTGCCGTGGCAGATTTGCGAGCCGGACTTCCATGTTGTAAACTTTAGCGGTGCTCTGATTCGAGAAGCAGGCCGCCCAGGATATCAATTCTAAATGCACCCGGGGTCAGAAATAGGGGACAAGAATGCTGGAAGCAAATCGCAGTTATGAGGAAGAGATGGGGGCCTGGCGCGGGCTGGAACGATTAAAGATGAGGGCCGTCGGGCGGGGGAGGTCGCCAATTCCCTCAAGCGTGATTTAGGCCGCGGCTACCTGCTTCACCAATGCACCATCTGGGTAAACTATGCAAACCCCCGCCTCTAATGTGCTTGTAGGCCTCTTTTTCGGTATGTTCAATGCAATGAGGCCAACCACAAGAGACTCTCGCCATTGGTCAGTCACATGACTTGGCAGGAAATCCGATGCGGGAACCCCACTCCTCACATCCCTCGGAACTATTTACGGAGGTTTGGTAGATGAACTGGCTCAAATCCCTTATCGCCCCACCACAACTCACATGCAATACATCTTTCGCAAATATATTCCAAGCCGATTGTATCTCTACTCTCAACCACCACTGTAAATTACATCGGGAGGCCTAAAAAGTATCACATAACCAACCCTAACCCTAATTTTAACCAAACGTCAAAATTCTCGTTGAAAAGAAGATTTAATACCTTTTTTTAACAGCCTTAACTCTCGTTAAAAACTACTGTCAAGGGCTCAGGCCTAGGGCCATGCCCTCGCAAGGCCTTGGCCATGAGCAGT
>NW_026944175.1:0-10323 GCF_033296635.1 Dichotomopilus funicola
CGGGGTAGAGGCGAGCTGAATGTCGCCAGCCATTTTTTCGGGCTGAAGCGTCCTACCTGACAACACATCCATAGCCAATCGTTTTAGGCGACATATACTTACTGTAGTACTTTGCGCGCTTTTCATCGCAACATGTCGGCCAGCGGTGCGATTGTCCACAAGATGGCAGTTTTCGGTTTTCCCTTACGGAAGGGAGTCACGGCATTTCCGCCAAAGAGCCGCTGGGCCTGTCACTGATCTGAGTGCGCACAAGGATCTTTGGATGCCACCAAGCCGGAATTCTGGCACAAGCTAAATTAGCAGCGACTGGCTCGTCACGTGGCCGCAAAGAATCTGAACGTTCGACAAACCAAGGCCTCGCACACCCGCTTGTCCACTTCGTCGCAATCGATCCAGTGTCTTTCCACCACACGAGTCCCGGTACTACTGGCAGGCACCGTTGTCCGTTGATGACACTATAAGGTAAACCCACTCCAGCCGCCATGCAAATGCGAACAATAGTTCACAGTATGTCATAGAGGATTAGGGTCCTTACGTCCTACCGATTGCCGAGCGAACACTCTGATCAAACCGCTATGGCACATCCGAACTCGTTTACGTTTGACGACTTCGTCGTCTGGCCGTTGTCCGAGCCCCCCTGATTTGCTCGCCGATCGCACGACCGACACTCCGACTAACCGTCCATTGTCCGAGAGCCCTCTGTCAACAGACGCCGATGTTGATGGTGTCGCCTTGGCTAGCCAAAGGTCAGCACAACGCGATTATGGACAACTAACATTTGTATAGCTATCTGACTAGCACGAAAACTTGGTATATGACGAACATCTTCCTACTTGCATCTATTATTCCATTGAATGGAAGTCGATAACCAACAATAGAATGGCCGTGAAAGACACCGAACAGGACCTTGTTCTTATGCCATGCAGCTTGGTGCCGAAGAAATCTCAGGCCAGCCACCCATCTGGCGTGAAGTGTATAATCTGATGCGATGCTCCGGCCCACCCTGCCACCTGGGACCATACTGTTGCCGTGACTCCATTGGAAAGACGCACTATAAGCTGAAGACCCACCACCTGAGAAACCTTATCAAATGTGTAGAATAAGGTTGCAGCTTACAAACCCACGACGATATGCTACATGAAATTCGCGAACAGCTATATGCTGAGGAAGTGCAGTATGCGGAGCGGCAAAGGAAGCAAAGGGGCCTCCCAGGCTAACTTTCTACCTATCAATATCACCAACGTTATGCCCGCCACCCCTCAGGCCTCAATGCCGAGTTCGGTACCAACAGCACCCGAATCCACAGGACTAGTTTCATATGATCATTCTACTCGGCTTGAAACACCGGGGCTGCGTGATGCCGTTGATGGAATCTGCAATGGAGCCAGATTCGGCTTATAATTTGTCAGCCGTCATCGAACTGAATGACAGCCATTTCTTGCCGGAGCCACTTTTGGCTGACAGTCTCGGCTGACAGTCATCGCTGCGTTGTGGTACACAAGCGCGTGTGAAGGCACACAGTGTGGATGGTTAGATGCATAAATGATCCGTGCGCCAAAAAGATGTGTGAGAGAAAAGCGGAAGCTGATTTCGCTAGAGACTGTACAACCCCCCATCACCCTCTGTATCCACGTCTTGTCCTGGGCGCGCCGGACTTTGGCTGGGCTGCGCCTCTGTTTCTAAAGCAACGTGTGAGGCCACCACAGAGTATGGTGGCGGGGTATGTACGTTGGTAACCATCTCCTTGAAGTGGTGTTTCGACCGGCCCCTTGCTAGAGAGAAATGATTGGGCTACGTTGGACGCGTTGAAATGGTATGGTTGGTTGCCTGTTACCACGGCGGCCGTCCTCGTTCCCAAGGGTTCGCGGCGGCAACACATGACTCACTGCCCTTACCTCCTGGAAGCTGCAAGTGGGCGGGGCTGGTCACCATCAGTGGCAGGCTCACAGCGGGAAATCCACGGCTCACGATCGAAAACAATCGGCACGTGTTTCCTAGCGGTGATTGGATCGGTCAAGGCATTTTTGTGGTTGCGACTTGCGACCGTGTCTCGTGGTCCAACATCAACACACAAGGCTGGCGCTTGGAAGATAAATTGTGTTTCTCATCCTATAGATAGCATGGCGCGTCGTGCCTCTGTCTACCCCCTTCCGAAGGTCTTGTCGCAACGCAACAAAACAAGGCTGAACGGTTTTTTTTTGGCACCGCCGTGCGTATTCCAGTTTCGGTCTGGGGAGGACCAGGAATGGGCGAATGTCTCGGAGAGCATCGACGAACACGATTGCGAGCCCCGAAGCGCTTTCTATCGCTACAAGGAACCTTTAGGTTCGTTATCAGCAGGCCGACTCTTTTTATTCCGGATATCAAGAACCGGGAGTCTCGGTAGCCGCAATTATTCGGTTGACACCAGCTTCGCACCTCACTCGTGGCTTACGGCCTTCCATGTCAGCGCGGACCAAAGGGCGTTCCTGGCTAGCTAGGTTTATTAGAATCCGCCGGCCGTAACGTCAACGTCATTCGGCACCATCTCATTTCATCTCGCTTCTTTCGCGTGTAGCTCGGTTTTCCGGAACCTTTTTTTCCTTTCATCGCATCAAAACACTTTTTCAACGCCGTCGTCGCCATCACAATGGCGCCATCATCAGACAAATATCGGACCGTGCTGCCGACACTCGCACCGGCACCGGCACCTTCGGCATCACCAGCATTATCGACACTTCCCATCCTCGCACCAGCACCGCCACGCTCATCCACCACACCCTCCACACCACTCACTTCTACCACCGCCGCAACCGCGGCAGCTACAGCGGCGGCCGCCATGGCCATTGGCATCTACCCAGAAGACAAATTCACCAGCACCAGCACCAGCACCACCATCACTACAGGACCAGACGAGGATCTATGGCCAGCCATCGAGAGAAACTACTTCTCTCAAATGGCGCGCATCCGCAGCGGCGAGGACGCGGCGCTCGCAGCAGAGCACGTGTCGCGCGCCGAGACCCTGCGCACGCGTCTGCTAGCCAACTTCAACGCGCAAAAGTCGCTGATGCTCCAACTTGACGCGCTGCGACGCGACTATGACGAGTACCAGGCGCAGCTGGAGGGCTTGGATCCGCTGCTGGCGCAGGTGCGTGCGGAACGGGCCAGGGAGAGGGAAAAGGAGGATCGGAAAAAGAGGGAGTGGTTCCGATGGTACCGGAGGGGGGGGTTGGGGTATGCGAATCAGGCTGGAATTGTTGATGGTAGTGGTGGCGGTGAAGAGGAGCAAGAAAGCCGGAAGGTGGGGGATCGGGATGTGGCGCTGGATGTTGCGAGTAGTGGATTGGTCGGGAATGGTGGGGGAAGGATTGGGGTGGTCGTTCCACGGTCAGCAGCGTCTGTGGGTGAGAAGGAGCGCGCTCATAAACTGAGCAGAGTCGCGAGGATGGGCTGGGAAATGAGCAGTTCGTGGGTGGTAACACAGGGAATGCAGGAACGGTTGCGAATGACAATGCGCAGAGGCGACTGTCTCAATCGACGCAGGCGACTGAAGATGCGGGCGGACACGAGGAGGAATCGTCCGCTACGCCTTCAACGCCTATAATTGCACACGAGGAAGCGCAGGAAGCGTTGCCAAATGACGTCGCAAAGATCCCTTACACCACTACGGCTAATGAGGCGGAGCTGACGGAACAAGTCCCGGAGGATCTCGGCACTAATGAGGCCGTCGATGCAGATGAAGCTGGCCAACAAACAGTAACGGCCACGGCCGAGGATCCGGAAAAGCCACAGAATGTTGAAATAGCTCCTAATGGAGAACCCGATGTTCAGCGGGCCAACAGCGTGCAGCCAGCAGCCGATGGGAGGACTTCAGCGACACATTCCCGGCAGAATAGCAACCACAGTATCCGGTCAACTATCAACAACGAGGCCGAGAATACCGCTAGCGACAAAGTCCAATCCCAAGTCGTCGACGAGGACATTGAAATGGTGGATGCTGAGACTCAGCCCATCGAGGAACCAGAGGCGCCCAAGGCAGTCCCTGCTGCTGCTCCATCCCTAGCTTCATCTTCTGATCTGAGCTCCCGTAACACCACACCTGATCTCGACACACCCGTCTCGATGTCTAAGGAGCCTACTACGGCGGTGGAAAGCCCTCGGCAGCCAAGTGCGCCAGAATCGCGACGTGAAAGTCTCGGCTCGGTGAGATCGCCGGCCAGGACTCGCTTGTCTGGGGGCAGCTTTGCGAGTACCGTCTCCCTAGACCACTCGAGGGACTCCATCGAGGCAGTATCGGTTGATGGGAATGGCGGCGAGGCCAACAAGGAGGCTTCACCAAAAAAAGGCCCTCGTAAACCACTCCCAGGTGCGCGCAGGGTCCCTCTGCCGTCAACTTCTATTACGACCTCTTTCTCTGCCCAAGAAGATAAACTCCCCGAAATCAACAAGGCTGTCCTCAGCGTAAAACATGACGGGGTGGTCTTCACCGATCCACCCATAATACGCGGTGTACCTCTGGCCAAGATCTCGCCCGACCATCCCTACTGGGAGCCTAGCTGGCCCAAGATCGAAGACCTCGTCGAGCCGCTGCGGTAGAAGCACCAAAAGAAGTATAACCAACTGGACCAGTCTGGCTCGACACACCGGGACAAGCACCTGGCAAACCGTGACGCCAAGCTGGGACGTACGATCCTCAAGTTCCTCAAGGACGGCGAGCTCCACCCGTACCAGCTCGTCGGCAAGGAATGGATCAACACCCGCATCACCAACTACGATACGCTTTTCCGACTTGTGCAGCTGCTGACAGAAGAGCTGCCCAAGATGAACCTGGACGTCACGCCATCGGAGTGGGTGCGCCATCGATTGTACGAACAGTACCTAGAGAAGGGACACAAGTTCGACGTGGCTTCGTGGATCGGAAAAACGTACCATGATCCGAAAGTGGAATAGCTCCGCGCGCGCAATGGGTTTGCTCGCGTTGGCCGCCCACCAGCTCATGTCACCAAGAGCGCAAATGGCGAGACGGGGAGTGGTAGCACGGCCAAAAAGACCACGGCTGCGCGGTCGCTAAAGCGCAAGGATCCGCATCAGACACCGGATGCGACGCCGACTAGAGCAAGGGCGGCTGTAGGTAGTGGCACTTCTGCCGAGCAGGAATCGCGGCCGACAACAGCAGAGTCGTCCTCGGGACAATCCACTGTTCCCAATGGTGAAGGGCAAAGGGTCAAGAAGATCAAGATCGTCGCCTCATCTGGGCAACAGTCTCGAGAGGGGCCTAAGAGCAACGGCATATCCCCGTCCACGAAACGGCCCAGCATTATCCTCAAGAAGTCTCCTACAAAGGCAAAGATGGGGGAACGCCAGTCTGACCAAGACGAGGCTGACGACGAGTCGGAAGGTGAAGTTGCAGGGGAAGCCGAAAAGGAACGCGAAGCCGAAGAGGAAGAAACACAAGAGGATAAGAACAAGGAAAAGACCCACGACAGCATCACCGCCAAATCACCCCCTGCCCAGGTCGTCGTCGTCGTCAACATCCACCAGAAGGACAACGACCAAGTCGACAACCCCGAAGAGGAAGAGGCCACCTCGGACATCGGCTCCACGCTCGACTACGACGGCTACACCTCATCCGACTCTATCAGCGGCGACCGCCTAATGGAAAACGAATGGCAGCTACACCAAGTCCGCACGCGCTCCAAGGGCACCAACCCGCGCGTTACGCAGTACTGGCACTGGGTCAAAGACGAGAACCAGCACCCGTACCCGCGCCGACCGTCCTCCAAGTCCAAACACCGCCGCGGCCATAACGCGCATCACCACGAGGACAACGGCCCGAACCAGCGCGTGGTCATCGAGCACCAGGTCCTCGAGGACGTCGGACCCATCAAGTGGTCCGTCTTCAAGAAACCGTGTAACTTCCATCTGAAACTGGCCGATATCGAGGAAGTGTCTCACACTCCCGGTTCTACTAAGGTGGTCGTGACGCATAAGAAGGGCAAAGACGGGCGCGATGTGGGACCGCGCGGGGACGTGATGGCGCAGTTCCGAAGGGATCGTACCAAGAGGCGGTTCTTGCGTTTTTTGGTACGGGAGATGGGGATAAGGGTTGTTGCGAGGAGTGTGTAAGTGCTTTCCATGCTCCCCCATGCTTATACTTATCAAGGGTGTTTTGGTTGAAGTGGGCAGCGACTAACAGATGACAACACAGTGAGGCGATAGAAGCGACTTGGAACTCTATCGATCCCGAGATACTCCCTGGGCCGGATTCGGACTAAGAATAACAAAAATGTCGTTACACACGAGCCGGATTTGGAAGGTTTAGGAAAACTGCGTTAGTCTAATTAAACATTGGGGAGGGAGGGTTATGGTTCTGCTGGTATATCGTGTAATTAATTATCTGATTCACGGCCGGATGAGCGTATTTGCGGCCTTGTCTTGGAATGTTACGTCTTGATACATTGGATTCGACATCCTTTTCAAAATATCAATCTTGTTGAATCAATGAAACAGCAGTCAAAGGAACTCTGAAGGCAAACATTTCGAGCACTTCACTCTTTCTGAATCTGTCGTCGACCAACACGCATCTGGACCGGAGCTCCCTGGTATCTGGTCACTGGAGAGAGGACTACTTCTCCACTATCCGGCCCGGCCCAAACTCCAGCAAAGATTTCTGGCACATTAAACCCCTCTTCCCATCTTCCTCCATATTTCCCAGCACCTCAGAATACAGCCAGGCCTGAACGCGTAGCATCCCACGCCTTTTATGCGTTCAAGCAACTCGCCCTCGTACTTTGTATTATTCCCACTCTTTCTCCTTTCGACCTCTACTGCAAAATTGAAAGGTCATCATCAAGCACATTCATCAAACCACACTCATCTACACATACGTACATGGAGTACTTGTCGACGATGGCAGTCCCAGACGCCCCGTCTTCCCAATCAATCCCCTCTCAGGAGGGGCAACAGCCTGTCTCTATCATGGGCAGAGTCGGGGTCTATGGAGCCAGCAACAACCAGCAACATCACTACAACACGCCTGGATACTGGAGCTACACTCCTGTTTCCGTTCCCCCGCAAGCAAGTCCCGAATCCTCGGGCAATCACGACCTACACACCCCTCTCATGATTCACAGCCTCCAGTGCAGCACTCCACCTCGCAATTGGGAGCCACCCAAGCAGCTGGGCCCCACGCCTTGGGAAGCAACAGAACAACAAGCTCACAACCCCTACCCAGACTTAGATCCCCAGCTTTCGCGCTACGTGTACAACGGTGGCAACAACAACAGCATGTATTCCACGGACTTTGGTCCCTCCTTTGGCGGATTTGAGGGCCCCGAGAGTGGCTACAGCACCTCCCCAGGTCAGGGTAAGTTCACACCGACTCCAGAGAGCGCCCCCCTCATGTCGCCCTGCAGTACAACCCTGACCATCAGCATAGACGAGCTCCCAAGCTCTGCCAACGACCACACCGCCAGCCAAACCCCGACACTCGTCGCGCCCGTGGCCACCAGACCGCACAGCAAACCCCCCCCCCCCCTGTGCTGTATCAGGAATGGCAGAACCAAACCGGCAAGCACAGAGGGAGGTACGCCAAACTCATTCACCAGGCCCTCTTGAGCGCTCCGAGGCACGCCATGACACTGCACGAGATCTACCAGTGGTTCTGCGAGCATACCGAGACGGGCGAGCGCCCTAACAAATGGTGGAAGAGGAGCATCAGACGCAACCTCAGCACGAACCACGTAAATTTCTTTCTCCACGTTTCTCCCTTTCCCAAGAGTGGAAGGTTCACACGTAACTAACAAAGTTCCCAGGCCTTCAACAAACGTGAACGCCGTTCAAGTGCGGACTTGGCTGGCGAGAACGGTCAGACAGATAAAAAGTTGACCGAATGGTACCTCGAAACCTGGGCTCTCACGGGAGTGGAAAGCAAGCGCTACCCGCACGGCCCAGCGCAACAGCACCAGCCACAACGCCTACGTGTGTCATCTCACGCGCCGCAGCACCGCATCATCCTTCCCAGGGCCGAAGCCGCGGCCGCGTCCTGCGCAGTTCCACGCGCCAGTCTCCGATAGTTCACCCCTGACGGGGGAATAGGCTGTGATGTGGGTGTAAGATGGTTACGCAAGAAATCAAACCCAATCCCGGCAAGATCCGGTAACTATTGGATAAAAAAAGTTGGGGTTGGTCGGGGCCAATACGTTTCCAAATCTCAGATGGTGTCCGGAGGGGATATGGTAAGTCAGGTACCTACCTGGTACGTAGGCAGCAAGACAGCTATCTTAAGGAAATAGTTGGAGGGCGGAGGGGACTGAAAAATGTTGATATTTGGCATTCTCTACCCGGACATGCGCGGTTGACGGGCCGTCGGGTCCCGTGACGCCGGTTTTCAGGCCCATATCTGGGTAGAGCCCGAGGCTCCTCTTTGCGAGATCAAGCGTGATCCGTAGCCGTCATCAGTAGCCGGGCCATCGCTGTCCACAATGATGCTGCCATCCTCCGCCTGCGCGACGCTCCTCTTGCTATACATCATAGTCACGGTGTAATCCGATCATATCCGAGACACCAAGCCGCCTTTCTCGCAACCGGCTGCCTACGGCCCTTACCGCAGCTACGCTTATATCCGGCCCGATTGCGACCAACGGCGTGGGTATTCCGAATAAGGGAGCAGTTTCTCCGGCACTGCTGCAGACGGTCGGAGCGGGGGCGCGGTCTCGCAATCATGCCTGGAATCGGCCAAGAAGACATAGAATTGCCTTGCACAATACATGAAACCGTGTGATATAAGGTGTTGCCGTGTACAGGGCGAGAGTACGACGAGATCATGCCTCGCCGAGCTGGCCAACGTCGAACCGGGCGCGCCGGTGGCCCGTATGGTCCGATCCAGCCGACCGAGATGCTCGTCGTGGAGGAAAAGCATGGACCACCGCAACCGAATCAAGCAAACTAGGAGCAGACCCGGCATGGGCCGTACGCGCTGCTCTCAACCGCGCTGATTCTCCTTTAGCATTATTCCCCGCTACAATGCGAAGCTATAAGCCACAGGGGCAATGTCGGTGCCGCAGGCTTCCCCCGCTGCGGACTCTTTAAAAAAATGTCTGGCTCCTAGTCAATAACGCGGGAAAAATAACGGTATCGCACGCAGTGTACCTAACGCCCGTACTCGTCAACCAACATAGAACATAAGTTTTCTTCAAGCATCAGTTCCTATTCATGTCCCACCTAGTGAAATCTAAGAAATGTATTTATACACCGTAGTACCTTCCCTTCCAGGTTAAGCCCGCCGGGCGCTCTGTGCGTATATGTGTGGGTGGGTATACACCTCACCTCCATTTCGTTGCTATTCAAGCTGACCCCTACATCTTCTGCCTTAGCGCCAATAGGACTTGGCGCATATCTATCAAACTCCTGATCTATTTCCGATGCTCTGAATGGCCCCTCCTGCGCCCCTCCGAGACACGGATAAGGAGGAAATACAGAAAGGGGGTCGAGGAGAGGAAGATAAAGAAGACAAGCAGTTTGGAAAAGTAGGGAAGTTGACATTGATAGCGGGGGGTGGGAAAGTAGAGTGCGCCATATTTGGTGGCGCTGTGGTCCTCTGTAGATGGAAGCCCTACATTTGCAGGTTATGCTCGACCAGTGAGTGTGGGGTTAGGTGGTATTGCATCAGGTTGTCTCTCCCTTGGTTCCAGCACCAACTTTCACATCTGATTGGTGGAGTGGTCGGTGACGTTTGGTGAAGGACGTGAAGACAATTCCGGATTGGGAAATGATGAGGTTTTTTGATTGGCAGATAGAAACAGTGGGCCGCGAGTCTCGTGCGCGAGGACCAACGACACTCGTAAAGCCACGGGGCAACCACAAACCACTAGCAGCGCTAAAGGAAGAATGTCTAAGGAAGGATGAGTGGCAGGGAGAGAGGCGAACTTGTGGTGACCCCGCTATGAGGAGGGCTCTGGCCAGAGCTGGGTTGAAGCTATCTCAAATAACCGACGAGTAACAAACTTCACAGTGTTGCACTGTGCAACCAGACTTTGGTAACCAATTAAATGAAAGCACGGAAAAAGGCCTCTTCCTGCCCACTTCGTTCTCGTGTCCGCATCCAAGATTTTCACGATAGTAGCGTCCATACTCAGCAGCCCGTAGGCTTGACCTCACTTCAACATTCTTGCCGTTCGTAAGGTACGTATGTGTCATCGAATCCACCCCCCGATTTCGTCGACCGCGGAGACATTCTCGACCAGATCGACAAGCGATGCTCCGAGCCGGCTGGTCGAGTGGCCCTCGTAGGCCTCGGCGGCGTGGGCAAGTCGCAACTGGCCATCGAATACGCCCACCGAATCG
>NW_026944176.1:0-10127 GCF_033296635.1 Dichotomopilus funicola
TAGTGTTGTTGTGCTGCAATGGAGGATAGTGTTTGTAGAGTGGTGGAGAGTGTTCAGCTCGCTTATATGTTCGGCTCGCTTATAAAGTACGTTAAAGAGCTTAGTAGAAAAAGGGGAAGATAAGCGAATAAGGAATAGTAAATAAGGTAGTTAATAGAGATTCCCTGATTAAGATATATATATTCTATTAAATAATATTTAATGGTTTTAAATTCTAATCTAACTCTTATATTTAATTAAGTATTACTATTTATCTTTATAATAAATACTATAAAGGAATAGGGTTTTATTTTTATCTAAAACTAATAAAGCAGATAAATATACTTAAAAAGAAAAAGAACTTAAAATATCTCATCGTTAATATTTCTAAAAAATAATCTTTAGAAAATAATATTTAGATTAAAGAATAAGATCTAGAACTTCAAATAATATATCTAAAGTTTATTTTAAGATTAATAAAAACTTTATAAATAAAATAAGTTATAATAAAATAACTTTAATTAAAACTAGATAGAGGTAAAAAAGTTATAGAAGTTTAATAAAAGGCTTTTAAATCAAAGAAGAGTTTTCTAATAGATTCTTAAACAGTTAAAGGAATATTAGATACTAAGATATTTTAACTTATTAAATAAATGTATCAAATAATTTAAAGCCTTTTAAAAAGGCCTATTAATATTTAAGTTTAGAAATAAAAAAGTAGGTTATATACTATAAGAACTAATATAAATAAAGATATAATAATAACCTTTTAATGAATCTAATAGAGGAGAGGTAATTATAATAGAAGGACAAAACTAGAAAATAGCTCTAAATAGTAATATAATAGAAATAATTATAAATATTAGCTTTAATAGATAAAAAAGTTAAATTTAATATGATTATTCAATCTTTTGTTGATTAATATGAGATACTTATAGTTACTTATAACTATTTCAATTGTAAAAGTATTTAATTAATATAATAAAGAATATAGAATAAAGGCTATAATAAAGTAAAGTATAACCTACCTTACAAGCGAGCTGAACATATAAGCGGGTCGAACATTCCTTGGCACAACGCATCTTTTTTCCACCTAACATCAATTTTTTCCACAACCTAATATATCTCCTCCTTCAAAGGAAGCGAGGATAATCTTAGCCCTTGAAGATATTCGAAATGACAGAAAGTTAAGCCTCCGAGCCACGGCTAAGCTCTACAACATACCAGTTACAACTCTATACGACCGACGCGCTGGCCAGCCTGTACAACCCAATACTATACCTAACTCGTACCGGCTTACTGATTCTGAGGAGAAGGCTATTGTTCAGCATATAATTGAGTTATCTGAACGAGCATTTCCACCAAGACTTGTTGGTATAGAAGATATAGCCAACCAATTGCTACGTGTTGTCAAGGGCTCAGGCCTAGGGCCATACCCCCACAAGGCCTTGGCCATAAGCAGTAGTGTTGAATCGTGGCCGATGGCCTTAGGTTAACGTAGCAGGGCTATTCCTCTTCCAAGACATAACCCCAAGTAGTTCTCTATCTATAAGCTTTCTCAATAATATAATAAACGCCTATCTATATTCCGCTATAGGGCTAGTTCCTTACAGAGGTGGCTCTCCTACACTCTGAAATCTCCTCGCTCTATAAGGCCAACAAGGCACTCAGCAAGCGCCGGAGAGCCAAAAGAACACACGTATAGCTTGGAGGATCGCTTACAGTATAAGATGTAAAGGATCTACTAGACCAGAAGGCCGTGGTTAGAGAGGTGGCGCAAGAAAAGGAGCCGGATAGTGGTAGTACAGGGGGGGCTCGTACGAAGGTTCGGTGCTGTGGTGTATATAGCAAGCCTGGTCATAATGCACGTACGTGTCAAGAGGCTATAGAAGCCTCTGATTCAGCTGTTTCCGATGTAATTGTAGTTGGTTCCTAGTGTTGTTGTGCTACAATGGAGGATAGTGTTTATAGAGTGGTGGAGAGTGTTCGGCTCGCTTATAAGGTACGTTAAAGAAAAATAACCTTATAAATTTATTATAGAAAATAATTAACAAGAAGAATAATACTTTAGATTTTATAATATATAATATATAATAATAAAACAGGATATAAATAGATTAAATAGTGACTATTATCTTAGGTAATAAATATAAATAGTTTAAAATTAAATTATAGATTAGCTAAATTAAAGTAATAAATATCTATTAAATGAAAAAATAATAAATATATCTACTATAAAGGGATAATTAAAACAATAGTAATAAATCAAATCTGTAAAGAATATAAAAGGTATTTAATATTCAAAGTTAAATATCTTATAGGTCTTTTAAATTATAGACTTTAAAATTATAAAATCAAATTTAAAGAACGAATCTAATTAAAGTTCTTTAAGATTTATTATATTAATAAGAAATACAAGATTAAATTAAAGAAATATTTAAATAAAAATCTAAAGATTAGACATATCTAATTATTAATATTGTTAGTTAAATACTTCACATTATTTATCTTAAAAAAGGATAGGAAATTCTAGATATATATATATATATTATTAATAGTTTGATGGTAAAATAATTAAAAACTAATGTCCTTTATCATTGATTTTATAGTTATAAAATTCATTAATTAAAATATATTATTTTCTATATTATAATCTATTAATAATATATATTTATATTTATATTAAAGAAGGGGATAAATAGAAAATAGCTTTTCAAATAACTAATAATATCCTTTAAATTTGTAAAGACTTTAATAATCTTTTAAGCTAATATTAATTATATTATTCAAGTATACTTTAATAAGTTCATCATATATTATTTCAATAATATTCTTATCTACTTTAAGACATTTGAATCAGAATAATAATATATATATAAAGTATTAGATATATTTTAGTAATATTAATTATTAATTAGTAAAGAAAAGAAGCAGTTTTATATTTAAAAATAGTCTTTCTATAGTTTAAAATCTTATTAGGAAAAGTTAGAATTAAACTATAGAAGATCAAAATACTTACAGCCTAACTGATATTAACTATCATTATAGAAATGAAAGGCTTTAGTAGATTTATGAACTTTATTTAAATATTTATTAAGAAATTTAAAGAGATTATACAACTATTATATAAATTTATTTAAAAAGAAGTAAAGTTTAAATAATGGAATATATAAAAATGAATATTTCATAAGATCTAAAGTAAGATTTTAGTTAAGTCTGTACTTTTATTATTAGACTTTAATCTACCTTTTAAAATAAAAGCTGATTTATCAAACTTTGTAATCAGAAAAAAGTTAAAATAAAAGGATAAAGATAAAAAACTATCTTTAATAATATACTTTTTAAAGAAATTAAACAAACTTTAGTTTAATTACCTTATTTATAATAAAAAGTTATTTACTATTATTAAAGCATTTTGAAAATAAGGATTGTAATTTAATAAGATTAATTATCTAATAAAGTTTTATATAGAGCATAAAAACCTTGAATACTTTACTACTATTAAATAAAGTCTTCAAAAGATAATACAAATAATAAATAGAGTTTTTATAAAGATCTAACGTTATAATTAACGATAAAAAAGATATAGAGAGTATATAAATAAATACTTTAAATAAAGGAATAAATTATTAAGATAATAACTTCTTAAAAGAAGTACTTGTATTATTAGAATAATAGGTTAATAATAATATATTTCAATATCGTTTGTAGTTGATTAAAGATTATGAAGTTATACTTATTTATTTATAGATAAAGAATTAAAATATATTATTATAATTATTTAAAAAGTACTATATAGTTTTTAAAGAATACTAAATAAGATAGGAGTTTAAAGGACTATTATTAATAGGAAATAAACTAATTAGAAGAGAGATCTAGAAGTAAATATCTTTAATCTACAGTTAGATAAAATAAACCTTTAATACAGTAATAAAGTATATGTTAGAATTAAAGATTAAAAGAAGCTTACAGTTAAAATATATTAGTTAAAACTTATAGGATATATAAGAATTAAGAAAATAACTGTTAAAATTAAACAATACTATGATTTGTTATACTTCAAAAACTAAATTAAAGAGGCTATTAATATATATAACCTGTATAAATAAAGTAAATTAGTATAATATAAACATTATAAATTACTATAGTTATTATCCATCATCAAATAACCATAGAGTTTAATAATAATAGACTTTATTATTAAATTATTAAAATCAAAAGACTTTATAATCTAAATAAAGTATAATAGTGTTTTCACCATAATACATAAATTTATTAAAAAATCTATTTCCTACCTTGTAAAGAGATTTAAACAATAAAATAACTAATTGATATATTCTATTGGTGTATTATATTAATTTATATTTAATTAAAGCTATTAATAGATTATAGGTCAAAGTATTAAATTTATATTAAAGTTTTGATAAACGTTAATAATAATATTTAAAATAAACAATAAACTATAAATATTGTGTTATATATCATTAAATAATATCTTTAACTTTATATTAAATATTAATAAAATAATTCGATTAAGCTATAATTAATGAGATACTTAGCTTAAATATTATAAAGACTAAGATAATAAAAGTTATATTATAATTTATAAATTTTTAAATATGAACCTAATCTATAATAAACATCTAAAATTAAGGTATATTAGGCTCTTATTAAAATAAATATAATAAGTTTATTATATATAATACTTAAAGAAGAGCTTAAATTTATAAAGATAGAAAGAAAAGAATTCTATAACTAGGAAAGGTTTAAAGGACCATATTTAGAGAAAAGGGACACAGTTTACTTTAGTTTATAGAATCTTGAAACTAAATAACCTTTAGATTTAATTTAAGATTATTAAACTATCTATATTAGATTATAGGTTTAATTTCTATTATTATTTTATTATTTTACTTTTTATTAATCTTTATTCTTTAATTCTTCTTTATACCTTTTATATAAAGTAATTAGATTATTAATTGTAGAAATCCTATAGTTTCTTCAAGTAGTTAGTTAAGTTTTCTATTAACTATTATAAGTCATTTTCTAGCTTAAAGCCTAACTATCTAATTGAATACTTTAATTATCCTTTTATAATTTTTAAATTAAATACTTCTTTTATATTTTACTTTTATTCTTTATTTTCTATTTTAATATCTTTATTAAGTTATAAGTATTGTAAGGTAAGTTCTAAAAATATTATATAAAAAAATATTTATTTTTAACTTTATAGATAATAGTAATATAAAGCTATAGTTATTTCTAGAGATATTTTTAGTAATTTTAAATAACTTGACTTTTCTAAAATTAATTTTCCTATTAATCTCTTCTTTTAGGTTTAAAAAGTTAAATTAAAAAGGCTTTAATTAATTATTACTTTTAAAAAGCTCCTTCTTTATGAATTTAAACTTCTTTCTATATATTACTATAATATCTTACTTAATTCTTTTCATTATATATATCCTTTAAGTTATTTTATATATAGCTGTTAACTACGATCTCTTTAATATTACTCTTTTCTCATAACATTATTCTTTTAATTAAATATTAAAAACTACTATTTTAGAATATTACTTTACTTTTTAATGTTGCAATATTTTTATCTAAAATAGTTCTTTTTACTCTAATTATTATATATAACATTAGATTTATTATATAGTTAATATATTAATTATTAGGTCTGGATAATATTAATATCTATAGGCCTAGAATAGATATTATAAAATATATTTTCATATTATTTCTTCGTTTTATTCATATAATTTCCTTTAACGATTAACTTTCATAATCTCTTTTTCTATTACTTTCTAATATATAGCTAGTTATTAATGTAAATAGTTTCAATAACATATTTGTCTAAAGCCTTTATTCTATCTTTCTTATAGAACTTATCTTTAATACTTTCCTGTAGATTATTATAAAATAGAGATATTTATTTTGCTTTACTAATCTTAACTTTAATAATATCATATTAAAATAAAGTAATATAGGTTAAGATACATTTAGTTTAATAAAGTCTAACTAGTTGGTTTTAGATATAGATTTCTTTATCATCATCTTTCAATATCTTTATAAGGTTTTCTTTAAAGCATATATAGTCTTTAAAAACCTATTAGATCAACCTTTATTACTCCTTTAATATATTTAGAATTAAACTAATTATTATAGTACTCTATATAGGTAATAGCTTTAAGAAATTAATATAAAAGGTTTTCCTTTTTACTATTATATAGTTCCATTATAAGATTTAAATTTATAGTTTATTTTATTGATAATTTACTAATTAACCTTGAATCCCTTTTTAAAGCTTATAATCTAGTTCTACAGTTTGATAAGTAGTTTTTTAACTTCTATCTTATTAATAAAAAGTCTAATACTATTATTTATAAAGGCTATGTTAATTTTAGAGGATATAGTATTTATAGTATTTAATATATCTTTAGTAAACTATAATAGTATTAAAGGGAGTAAATACTATATAACGAATTATCTTTAATTATATTTTAAATGGGTTTATTAAAGGTAAGGCTTAAAGGTTATAATTTAGTAACGCTAAAGGGTTTATAATAAGATAACAATCTAGTTTTAATATTTACTATATCAAATAATTTATAATAAATAAGTTCTATTACTTATTAGAGAACTCCTAATGTCCTTTAGAATAAGTAACTATATACTATTAGAAATATCTAGCTTATATCTACTCGCTAGTTACTATAATCTGCCTTTAGTTATTTAGGATAGCTATCTATCTAGGTCTATTATAATTATTATACTTACTAGCTACCTAAAGCTATTAAGTTATTTAGGTTGGTTCTATATAACTGTCGCAGCCTCGTTTATTGGCTATACTATCTTGGCTATGCCCTCCTGGATTTGGCCTATATAGTTGGTTTGTGATAGTAGGCCTTATAGTTTCTCCCCCTTTAAAGGGCCCCTAGGGGTTAGGTAGTTTAATAGGCCTTTAAATAGCCCTAGGCCTATTTTTATTTGAGGCCTTTAAAGGGCTCCTTTATTAATATATCCCCTACTATCCTAGTAAGGCTAGCCTAGTCCTATAGTTAAACTAATTAGTATACTATTACATTAAGTATAATGATAATTTATTAATATGATTTTAACTTAATCTCTTTAATAAGCTTAATACTTTATATAGTAGAATAATATTACCTTAAAGTAAACCTTTGTCTTTTATAGTAATCTAATATAGTATAATTTAGAGTTTATTAATACCTTTATTAAATATATCGATATTCCAGTGATCTTTACTATAAGTGTGGTAGAACTACTTTAATCCCCTTTCAGTTTAATTATATATATATTCTAGATTCTTTAACTAATTAAATACTATTTAACTATCATTAAAAAAAGGTATTTTAGATTTTAATATCACTAAGTGAAATGTAGACTTCTAGAGGAAGGTTAACTTTAAGATTATTCACTATTTCATATATACTTTTAGCTAGTATAAGAATTACTTCTATAATTTAATCTTTTAACTATTCTTTAAGATTTATTAGACCCCTTTTTCTTATATATGATAAATAATTAGAATTGAGTATATTAGCTTTATTAAACCTAATTTATATTTAATCTGTTGTTTTCTTTAATATCTCTTCCTTCTATTAAAATATTTGAATACTTTAATATCTATACACCTTTCTACTAATTTCTAGATTAATTTATCCCAACCTTTTTACTTAATTAATATAATATAATAGTTTTCCTTTCCTCTTGTATTTTAATACAAAGGATCGCTTCTATATAATAATACTTTACCTTAAGGTTCTATAGTTTACTAGTTATTAAATTAGATTAGGCTAAATCTTAGTTCATATTTAGTAGGGGAGAGAATTAGATATTATATATTTAACTAGATCTATATGGAAATCTAGATAAAGCTATTTTAAAAAATTCAATTTTACTATAAAGGGAGTTAAAATAATAATAATATAATACTTTAATTATATTACCTTAATGAAGCTTATAATTAAGATCGTTAATTTTAATATTTTAAAATAATAAATATATTTTGATATTAAATTAAAACCTTTTAACTTACATTTATAACTTATTTATGTTCTTTTATTAATACTATAAATATAAATAGTTATTCATTATATTAATTTTATCCTTTCCTTTGAAGACCTTAAAAGACTTTTACGTTTATCCTTTAAAAGAAGAGTTTAACTATTTCAAAATATTTATAAGCTAAATTAATATAATCTTAAACCTATATAATAAGAAAAAAAGACTCGGTTTTACAATAGATAGAACTAAATCTTAATAAATATCCTAGGAAATATTCTAGTGGATTACATTATAAAACGAATATAATAATCTAAAAGATAGCCTGTACCTTTGAATTTACCCTCTTTATTTTACTTTTATTTAATATCTGTAGATATATTATTTTAATCATAATCTTTTCTAGAGGAGATTAAATATTTTAATATCAAGGAGTTAGAGATAACTTATTAATATTACCTTTATAGTTAAAGGTTTCTAATTAAAATGCTATAGTTCCCTTTGGAAATATAAAGCTCCCTGTAGATTAATATAGTAATTTACAAGTTATATTTAAACTATATTAACTTGAGATAGGAACTTTTAAGCCTCTCTTAAAGTCGCTTAATATTAGTAAGTATAGAAGTGCTGTTAAATTCAGGGTATACTTTATAAAGTAGCGAACTCTAGATTAAAAAAGATATTATTATAATCTGATAAAGCCAGGGTTTTAATCATATAGATTTTAAATAGTAGAAAGAGTTTTTTAAAACTATTTAAAGTATATCTCTATCTTTATTCTATTCTTTGATAAAGTATTAGAATAAAAGGCTTAAACTTTAAAGTAATATTTTAACTTAGATTTAAAATAAGCTAAGACTTTAATCTATCTTATTTAATATTTACTAATCTTCTATAGCTAAAAGAAATATTTAAGATTCTAATGATTAATAAGAATTATAAAATAGCTAGTTATATTATGTATATAGTTTAGCTTATTAGATATTTAAATACAACATAATAGTTAAACGCATTTTATTTTAGACAGTATATTATTATTTCCTACCCCGATATACCCTAGGTATAGTTCTACTATTATAAAAGGAAAAGGAACCCCTTACCAAGCCTCTATATCATCTAACCTCCCCCTATAGCCTCTAACAATCTTCTAGCTTAAAATCTACTTCTTTTATAATCATTAAATTTATCTTAAATGTTAAAGATAAACTATATTCTACAGTTGAAAACTATTAACTATAGGGTATTATTAGTCGTTTAGATATAAATATAGTAAAGCTTTATTATTACCCTAGTTATAATAGTCCTAGAATAAAGGAAAGCATATATTTATTACTTTAGCTAATCTACTATAATCTAGACCTAGTTAAATTTATAAATATCTATAAATATTTTATAGAAATCTATAGTTATATATTACAATAGTTTAATTAAGATCTTTAAATGTTATACTAGATTTAAAGTTTCATTTTGAATAATATATAAATACCTATAAGTAAAATAGTTATAAATAAATTAGCTAATATTAGATATTATCTATCAATTATTATGAGGTTTATATAGTAAATTCTTTCTATTATATTAAATATATATACTTTAAATATCTAAATTATAACGTTCTTAATATTTCTCTCATATAACTTTAAAGTATTATATCTTAGTATTAGAAACTAAACGATAAGCTTATAGTTATAAAGGAGTAAATACTATAACTAACTATAGAAATAGAAACGAATATAGTTTAAAAAGATAATTTATATTATATTAAAGGATATTAACTTAGTAGAAGAGCTGGAGAAGGTTAAATAAGAGGAGGTAGTAGCTATTACTACTATAGAGGTTTTTAAGGCTTTTATATTAGACTTATTTAGTCCTTTTTTCTCCTAATATTAATATCATTTTTTCTTCTCCTTTAATCCTCTTCTTTTTAAATAAATATTTCTTTTTATTATCCTTAATAAATAAAAGAGTTATATAATATAATAGTAGTATCTATATATACTTTATAGCTTTATATATTCATTACTTTTAGATATATTAAACTACTTAGATAACGTATCTTATAAGCGAGTGACGCACTGATAAGGGTTGCACTGAAATTTTGCTACAGCACTAACACCTGG
>NW_026944177.1:0-9835 GCF_033296635.1 Dichotomopilus funicola
TAAATCGAAGTGGCCCCGGGTTCGATTCCCGGGGCCAGCGAAGAAAAATCTTTCCACCGGGAAAGATTTTCGTAGCCACTGACCGCTATCCCTCCGGATGGGGATAGGCGTTTGGTGTGTGAGCTTTTTGTGTTATTTTTTTTTCTTCGTTGTATTGATTAGATTAGCCCTTTTATTTTATTTTTTAATCTGCTCTCTCCTCTGGTGCCCGGGGACCTTAACTTGCAACGACCAACGAGACCCACGTGCTATCAAGTCCCTTCAGAACTAGTTTCATTATCATCCGGGCGAGATTCTAAGCCGTCTAAGATCCAACAGTAACGTCAATCACGATCATATATTCAACACCACTCTTTCGAAACAACGCAAGTATATACCCCCTCGCCGTCTACCCCCTCCGACCAAAACATATCCCCAGCATATCCTTCACAAACCCCGTCCAACCATTAACCTCCCTCATCACATTCACAATAGCCAAAAACCTCCACACCCACGACTCCACCCGCTCATAATCATGCCCATACACCTCCCACACCGCTTGCTTCCTCTCACCCTCCACCCCGGTTCCCTCAACAACCCTCACGCCAGGCCCTCCCCATCCCCATTCCTTCCCCGTATGACCCTGACCCGCCTCCCCCTCCACCCCCTCATCCACAACCCCCATCTTCGGCCCAATACACAACGCCCTGCCCTTAACCCCCTCATCGGCCATCAACCGCGTCGCAGCATCCACCACATCCTCCAAGTCCGCCTTGGCCGCCCCGGCCAACAACAACTTGCCAGCCGCTGGGATGATCGGGGTCTCGACGAAATAGGGGGTCAAAGCGTTGACACGCACCCCGTTGCGGGACCAGGCGGTCCCGCGTATGGAGCGAAAGAGACCCATCACGGCGTGCTTGGAGGTCGTGTATTCCGTCTGGCCGGGTAGCGGGCTGAGGCCGGCGATGGAGGAGATGAGGAGGATGTGGCGGTCGTGGTCTTTTTGGGACTGAGAAGAGGAGGAGGAGGGCGTAGACTTGCGGGACAGGTAGTGCAATGCGAGGTGGGTGGTGTACATCACGCCGGTTAAATTGACGGCGAGGACACGGAGGGGAGGTGGAGGTGGGGGTTGGGCCGGGTCGGCGGCGTCAAAGTCCCGTGGTTCATCAAAGACGGATCCGGCGGGACCGGTACTGTTCTCGACGATACCGGCCCCGGCTACGACGGCTTGGAGGGACCGGGTTGGGGAGGCTGAGATGGCAGTTTTGAACAGGGCGAGCTGGTCTGTCCAGGAGGTCACGTCACAGTGCTGGTAGACGAAGACCTGGTTAGGGGTTGACCCCGTTGATGATGAAGAGCGCAGTTCTGCGATGAGGGCCTCCCCGGCTTGGTCGTTGACGTCGCCGATGATAAGGTGGGCGCCGTAGCGAGCCCAGTGACGGGCAAAGGCGGCGCCGAAACCCGATGCGCCGCCGGTGATGAGGATGGTCTTGCCGGCGAGAGTGGAAGTGTCGTAGGGCTTGGAACAGTCAACGGGAGCCGACTGGCCGATCATGTTGACGACGCCCCAGGGGTCGTCTTTGGGAGGCGTAATTGTGGCATCCATGTCGTTGAGTTTGTTTGTTGACTTGACCCCTGTTTAGCTTGTTAGTCTCGGTCCTCGAGGCCCCTTCACTCGGCTTTGGGAGGAGATGTGCTCTGTGGGAATCACATCGGTGCAGACCGAAGGTGTTTGACCCCCATTTTGAGCCACATTGTTTGTCGTGGTGGACCTGTATCAGGCCAGGGATTGGCCGCGGGATGCAGCACAAGCGTGGGAAGCTCACCGTGACAGGTATCCAGATTTCCCAAGTTTGAACGGGGAGCGCGAGAGACCAAAAACAGATGCGAAACTTTCAAACTATAGAATGAAGAAGGCAGAATATACACTTTATAAACTGTCAACCCCGATACATGGCTGGCTAGAAGTGCCTACAACAGACGAACAGATTTACGAGGGGACAAATAGAAAGATAGATGAGGAAGAAAACATAGCCAGCATCTCCCAGTCTTGCGGGCGTTGTGTTGAAAGATACAGTAATCATGACCCTTGTCCGCCTAGCAGGCTAATGCGAAGCGACGTGGACAGGGGGCCATTTGGGCGTCAACCGCATCAGGAGCCAATCTCGCAGAGTCTCGGCGTCGTCGCCGTCTTTCGTAAGCAAATGCGGCGCGTTACATTTTATTTTCGATGAGGCGGCTCCTCTAGAAAAAACCCCTGTCCGATGTGGATGTAGATAGCTGCCTTCTACACAGTCAGTCGGTAATGGAACTTTCCACGTCGGCGATGCCTCCATGTTGAACGAAGCGGTGGAACCACGTGGGCCGGAAATAAACGGCTCCTTGCTCTGTGACTTCCGTCATGCTAAAATATTTTTCGATATCAGCACTTTCTTGTTTCACCATGTTCCGGTGACAGGGCAGCGCGGTGGTCTGCTGTAGTCGCGGCATACCTCCGTCCACAGGAGTGAAAAGACCGACAACCGTAAGTAGCGCTATCCACTCCCACCGGGTTCTTGGCCAACCTCGAAGAGGGATCGAAGAAGCGGTAGGATAGGATCAGCCCATGGTTTTTGGCACGGGACCAGTATCCAGATTGGGTTAAGAAATGAGCTCGGTCTGTCGCAAGAAAAATCGTATTGGAGCCCCGGCCCGAGCGATGAGGTTCGGTGAAAAAGATGTCTCAGCCATGGCCGGCTCTCCACGCGGGAGAAACATGGGAAACGGCCATTTTGGGATGTTCTGCACAAGGCCCTGCCTGAGGTCGCGTGGGGTCGGTGTCGGAATAAGGCCAAGATGACACTAAGAAATGCAGAAAATAGCTCTCTAGAAATTTCTCAATGGAGTGTTGCGGTTCGAAGCTTGAGCCACTCTTTGATCCTTCCTTAAGTTTGGGGCTAGGTCCCGGGTCCCCGACTCTACGTGGTTAGAGATTTAGAGAAGCAGGAACGACGGGAGGTAGTATGAACCTGAAAGGCAGCGACGAAACTGTGTCCTCACGTCCTTTCCTCTTCCTTTCCAACAGTATGTTGTTTTGTAAGTTCGGAAGTCGAGGATTTCTAGAACGTTTATGACAATCTGCATTCCTTGACAACAGTACTGTTGCTCACTTCGACCCGACCCTCTGGTTGCTCTCCCAGCAAGAGTGGGTCACCCGCCATCCCAAGGTCACAGGCTCGCTGTGGCCAAAAAAAGCGGCACACTCAAACAGATAGCTCAAGTCCAATCCATTAACATTCGATCAAATCTTGGTAAATTTTGATTGATTTACTCGTCTTTGTCTTTTTTCACTCTCTAGATTATTCTTTTTTGTCTTCTTTCATTGTTTTTGGTTTCTTCTTTTTGTCTTTTTTCACTTTTGTAGCAAAGTAAGTTATCCAGGGACTTGGTCTGCCGCTTTTTTTGGCCATAGCGAGCCAGGGCAGGGGCCAGGCCCATTGGAGACAACCCCACGGCCCCCACCACTTCCCAGCTCCGATGGCGGGGCACCGTAGCGGGGCATGGGCAAGAGAGGTAAAAGAAAAAGTTCCAACACCGAGGGCCAGATCGGGAAGACTGACTCACCTGTGAATAGAAGATATCTGTTTATATATATCTGCTTCACCTCCCTCTTTAGCGTTGGGAGCTCGTTGATAGTCCTATTACACCGGCACAGAGACACCGACCTAGCATCAATTTGATCGATACTCCCGAGTCCGAGCAAACGATCTAGACAGAAAACCAGACATACATAAACGTGAATTGGTAGACTATTAACAATACCAACAATGTCTCAATTACCCACCAAGAACTGCGGTATGGTCCCGACACAAGTTTCTCTCGCTTCCCTTTCTCCATGCCCTTTACCCCGAATGTCTTGTCGCCTGAAACTTGACGATGAACTAGCTGATCGGCTGACACTCGTCTTCTCCCTCCCACCCTGTAGGCGTCCTAGGCTGCACCGGCTCTGTCGGCCAGCGCTTCATCCTGCTGCTCCAACAACACCCAACGCTTCGCCTCGTCGCCGTGGGCGCGTCGGCACGGTCTGCCGGGAAGAAATACCGCGATGCAGTGCGCTGGAAGCAGGCGAGCCCCATCTCGCCCGAGATCGGCGAGCTTGTGGTGCGCGAGTGCAAAGCGAGCGAGTTCACCGACTGCGACATCGTCTTCAGCGGCCTCGATAGCGATGTGGCCGGCGAGATCGAGAAGGAGTTCCAGCACGCCAACCGCGCCGTCTTCTCCAACGCGAAAAACTACCGTCGCGATCCGCTCGTACCTCTCGTCGTGCCCACAGTCAACCTCAACCACCTCGATCTGATTCCGCACCAGAGGCGCACCCAAGGGCTCGAGAAGGGGTTCCTGGTGTGCAACAGCAACTGCGCCGTCATCGGACTCGTCATCCCCTTTGCGGCGCTGCAGGCGCGGTTCGGCCGCATCGACACCGTCTCGGTCGTCACCATGCAAGCCGTGTCGGGCGCGGGCTATCCCGGCGTGAGCAGCATGGACATGATTGACAACGTGGTGCCGTTCATCCAAGGCGAGGAAGACAAGCTGGAGACGGAGGCGCAAAAGATCTTGGGCGCGCTCAACGCCGATGCCACCGCCTTTGAGGACCAGGCCACGCTGCGCGTGTCGGCCGCATGCAACCGCGTCCCCGTGCTCGACGGTCACACCGCATGTGTGTCGCTGCGCTTCACCCAACGCCCGCCGCCAACGGCCGAACAGGTCAAGCAGGCCATGCGCGAATACGTCTCTGAGGCGCAGCGCTTGGGCTGCCCTTCTGCTCCGAACCCCCCCATCAAGGTCTTTGACGAGGCCGACCGGCCCCAACCGCGTCTCGACCGTGACTTGTCCAAGGGGTACACCGTCTCTGTTGGGCGTGTTCGCGAGGACGAGAGCGGCATCTTTGACATTAAGTTTGTTGCTCTGAGCCACAACAGTGAGTTTTCTACCCCGGCCTTCGTGTCCCCTTACCCCTTACTAACAGGCTTTCTTCTTTCTCTCTCCAGCCGTTATCGGTGCAGCCGGCTCATCTATCCTCAACGCGGAGGCCGCCGTTCTCAAAGGCTATATTTAAATTTGACAATATGTGGCGGATATGGATGATCATGTTGAAAATGCATTGGGCGACGGAGTTGTTGTGCACAAGAAAAAACAAAACATTGGTAAATTTGCGTTGTTTTTTGGTTACACTACCCTAGTGGTAGTTTCGATTCCCCCAAAAGTACATAGATTCTACAATTTCACTTCTCCCGATTTCTTCTCGTGTCTCTCTCTCACTGACTCCATTGATCGATCATGTGGGTAAGGGATGAAAACATCCGCTCCATGCCACGCACGTAGCCGGTGTGTTGCCCCTGTCCCCCTTACACAGGCCCACAGCGAACAGCATACAGCATAAGGCAGGTAGGTAGCCCCCTTTTAACGGGTTACAAATGTTACATTACCCCCCCTTCCCCCTCTCACACCGATACTACATAGTACATCGATAGTGTTGCTCACCGGCGAATATCTCATGCACATGGCCTTTGCGGGTGAGATGTGAGATGTAAGATGGGGGCGGGTGTACAGTACAGTAGCTTTTTGCCAGCTCAGGGGTGTTCGGCTCACATCCGTGAAACATAATTACTCCTAGTGCATGTTCATAATTAGACTGCGGGCAATGCTCTCGGCCGGAGACTCCTCAGGTTGTAGTTGATAGTGTTGCGTGTGGCGTATAAGTACCAATCATATCTCCCTTTGGTCTGTAGCAGACCTAGACGGTGGGCATCAAATTTACTTGAGTCAGCCAACTAACTAGTCGACCCGGTGTGTACGGCCTGGCCTGTCCCCTGTATCCCTCCATGTACATGTATGTACCACCCAACCACCACCCAACCACCAACCTACCGTCACCTTTCGGAGTCTTTCCTTCCTCCCCCTCCCACCAACTATCGATTCCCCATGTCTCGGCTGTTCGTTGTCCACCAGTTGACCGGCTACCTGCTTGCGTGCCGTGCTCTCAGCTGCCGAGCCGAATGTTCGGCTGCCTGTTGAGCGCACCTGACCGGAAGCCTTGAACAGCTCAGCCCGGTGGGTTGGGGGACGGACTGCGCACTGAGGGTCCCTGGGTCTGTGGGCGGACAGGTGACGGGATGGATGGATGGCAGGTGATGGTCCATAGGGTGGGGTTGACGTACTGTAGTATACAGGCAGGGCGGATGAAGGAAATCGGGGGTTGGACATACAAACAGCCCGTTGGGATATGGAGGGACTGGGGAGGTATCTGTTTCCTTCGGGGGTGTGTAATGGTAGAGAAAGGTCGGTTTGTTTACGGGGAAGACGTGTGGAGTGGAGGTGGTTTGTTGCATCTCGCTTTGGCACAAGCTGGTTACAACCACGGGACTTGGCATGTCGTACTAACGAGGGGAAAAAGGAAAGAAGATGATTAGACGACACAGGCCTACTGGGAGGACGAGACAACGTTGTTGCCGAACGGTGATGGCTTGTTGAATAGGGGTACACGCGGAGTAGGCGAAAAGTCGTGAAGAGAGATAGGTTCCGGTTTCGTTTGCTGGTCCTTTAATGATCGGCTGCTGGGGGTGGGCATCGCGTGTCAAACGGGGTGGTCTATTTTGAGAGCCATATGGGGGTTGGGTGATCAGAAGGACAGACAGATAAGATGTAATTGACCTCTTCAGTTTGGCGTCCCTGGACTTGGAACGTTTGAAACCGCAGGCGTTCATGCTATGCAATTCCGTGGGGAAAACACTTTACCAGGTTGATCTGAAACAAGAACAAAAAGGGTACCGAGAAGAGGTCAGGTGAGCGAAAGTTATGCGGGCTGCTGCGCGATCCCGAATCTTGTCTCCGTCTGGCTAGTGCCGTGGGTTTGGTGGTGTTGAGCCCTGGACCTGAGTGACAGACCCGAAACAAATTCGCGGTTTCGGTTTCGGAGGGCGGTAACTGGGACTTCCGTCATCTGAACTTGTTATTATAGGAATATTCTCCCGAATTCGGATGCTGAACCGATCATTGACGCCGGGTGTCTTCTGTGAGCATATCCAACATTTCACCTGATAGTCAAATAAAGGGGGTGAGCTATCCCAAAATGCCTCGGCCGGGTCTGCGGCTTCATGGGCTATCCCTCGGCACTTCAGGAATAGGTTTAGGAGTGAATAACTAAGTAATGTGATGGGACCTTGATTGCCAGCCACGAATTAAATTTATTGAGATAAGCTGTGTCTGGGTTTGTGAGGATGTATTCTCGTGATCGTGAAGGATGCACGTTCGGATGGTTTGCGCGTCCGAGATACCACTGTAATTAGTGGGGCTTCAGTGGAGCTTGCGGCACAGGCCCCTGAGAGAGCTGCTGCTCAGGCGGCGCTCGGGGTGAGTTTGCTGTCCCAATCCCGTCACCGGATTGGTCGCGTGGACCCAATTCTCCCAAATGCCTGACCTGGAGGATCGCATTCCCATTGCGCCCTGAACGTTGGTCAACTTCGAGAGCCCCGCGATTTCCAACAAACAAACAGAGCCAACAGCCTCTGTAGCGGATGACGATCCTCAACCGGTTCAGCAGCCCATTAGCGCCATGTCTTCGACGGAAACACCAGCCGCAGCTCCTGAGAATGGAGTTGTAAACCAACCACCGGCGACGTCAGCGCCGTTGAACGAGGGGACCAAGACCCAAGTGCAAGATGTATTGACATCAGAGGTGCGCCCCTATCGCCGGCCGGGCGCTGAGTGCCCGCTGCCCCTCTCCACGCTTTCAATGTGCTGACTTTGCACCCTACAGATTGGCATCTCGGTGATGCTCAACCGCCTCAAGCAGAGCATCGCCTCCGCGAAGGTAAATAATCCATGTGACGCGCGAGGAATCCTTCCAAGGCGACAACCGCGACGACCGCTGACCCAATCGCACATAGGAATTTGCGCTTTTCCTCAAGAAGCGCTCGGTACTCGAAGACGAACACGCCAACTCCCTTAAGAAGCTATGCAAGACATCCCAGGACAACATGCTGCGGGGCGAGCACCGAGGCGGCACCTTTGGCCGCGCGTACGAGGAGATGATGGTGGTGCACGAGCGCATGGCCGACAATGGGATACAATTTGCCATGTCGCTGCAGACCATGGCCGAGGACCTGACCGAGCTGTCGCTGGTCGCTGAGAAGTCCAGGAAAGGGTGGAAACAGAGCGGCCTGGCCGCCGAGCAGCGCGTCGCGGACCTCGAGGCCGCCATGCGCAAGTCGAAATCGAAATACGATGCTCTCGCTGAGGAATACGACCGGGTCCGGACTGGGGACACCGCGGGCCGTCCCGGTGGAAAGATGTTTGGCTTCAAGGCACACAAATCGGGCGCTGGGTACGAGGAGGATCTTTTGCGCAAGGCCCAGGCCGCGGACCAGGATTACCAGGGGAAGGTCCAGGTGGCCGCGACGGAGAGGAGCGAGCTGGAGACTAAAACGAGGCCGGAAACGGTACAAGCCCTCCAAGATACCGTGCGGGAATGCGACTCCGCGTTGGCGTTGCAGATGCAGAAATTCGGTATGTGTTTTTCTGGGAAGCAGAAATTGTTCGATGACATACATCCTGACTAAGTGTGCAGCGTCGTTCAACGAGAAATTGGTGTTGAGCAATGGCCTCAATATCAGCCCCCTTAGGCAGGCGTCTGATACGCGGAGTTTGCGCGAGAGTGTCCTTGCCATCGACAACGAGAAGGATTTGAGTGAGTATCTCAGCGGCCAGCACGTCAGGTTACCGCCCAGGACAGGGCCGCCGAAATACGAACGTAATGCTGTATGTGTTCTCCGATTCTAAGTCACTTATCAGGGTAGATCTAACGTTCTTAGCTTCTTGATGCGTCGCGGCCGGCGGTCGCTTCTTCGCCAGTAACTGCTCACAACCCACAGCAACAACAGGCCCTCGGCGCTGTGCAGCCGCCGCCATCGGGCATCTTCCAAGGAGGGTCTCGTTCCAGTACCTTCTCAGACGCCACGGCCGCTCCGCCGAGCCAGGGGTCCGTCGGCCACAGCTACAATCAAAGCCTAGGCTCTATTCCTGTGCTCGGTGGCCCTCCTCAGTCTTCGTCGTCCCAGCACCAGCATGAGAGGAGCTTTAGTCACGGAAGCGGCTTGAACCAAGGCAATGGCCCTACTGGCCAACAACCGTACCGTGGCCCGAACGCGCCCCATCATCAAAGCCAACCGTCCGGGTCCCGCTTTGACGGCTCGTTCAACTCCACTACGTCTCAGGGGCCGCCACAGCTCGGCGCCTTATCTTTCCAGAGCCCCCAACCTCAGCAGTCGCAGCAACCGCCCTATTCGCAAGCATCAGCCCCGGAAACTACCGCTCCTTCAGCTGCGTTCCAACAACCGCCCAATATGATCGTGCCTCAGTCACACACGCCACCTGCAGGACAGCAAATGACCCCGCCGCGTCCTGTGTTTGGTATCACGCTCCCTCAGCTTTATGAGAGAGATGGACTGGCGGTTCCCATGGTGGTGTACCAGTGCATTCAGGCCGTGGACCTGTTTGGCTTGAATGTCGAGGGTATCTACCGGTTGTCTGGCTCGGTACAACACGTCAACAAACTCAAGAACTTGTTCGACACAGGTGAGACCTTGCTCTCTTTTTAGATAGCTTTACACGTAGTGTGGTGGACTTACTAACCGTTTCCCCCAGACTCTTCCTCCAGCAACCTCGACTTCCGCAACCCCGAAAACTTCTTCCACGACGTCAACAGCGTCGCCGGTCTCCTCAAGCAATTCTTCCGCGACCTGCCCGACCCCCTCCTAACGCGGGAGAACTACCTCGCCTTTGTCGAAGCAGCCAGTCAGCCCCCCCCTCCCACTTCTCC